>NC_050575.1:244395971-244699004 GCF_011100635.1 Trichosurus vulpecula | reverse complement strand
AAATAGTTACAGGAGAGGGAGAAGCACCAACATCTGGTTTTTCAAAGCCGGGGGTGGGGGGGGAGCTGCTTCAATGGCTACACAGAGTCTTGTCACCAACACTCTTTCAATGAGTGTGCCCCCAAAGGCAAAACGCTAACCTCTGAGTTTATGTACACTTCTTCAGGATCAAAGGGCATCACAACCATGTGACTCAAACCCATTTGACTTAGGCCTTCTTGTGATTTAAATGCTTGCTCAGGGTCAGGGTGTCACAACCATGTGACTCAAACCCATGTAAACTAGGCCTTCCCTTGATGTAAGCAGGTCATCAAAGACTCCCAATTCAATCAAAGATCCCTTAGTGCTGAGAAGCACTCAAAACAAAGACAACAAAAAGTCCCCTTTGCTTGCCATTATATTTGAAAGATAAAACTCATTAAAGGTACTTGATTATCTCAGAATTCCAAAAGAGAAAACAGTGAAAAATAAAAAAGTCCTAGTGCTAGCAAGCATATGGATGATAATAATTTTGAGTTCACAGTAAGCATATGAAATTATCAAAATACCTTGGATAAATTGAAAATGTTTTTTTTTTTAATTAAGCCAGAATTCAACACATATCTTTGCTGAGTGTCATCAGTTTACAAGTGTATGCTACTAGTTTGGTCCATGTTTGCATATTTAATATAATATAATTATATTATATATTATATTATATATTAATATATATTAATTATATATAATATATTATATAATATATTATATTATATTATTATATATAATATAATATAATGCAGGTGACATAAAATGATGGGGTGAAGAGATACCAATAGGATCAATTTGGACTGTTGTTCTAATTATCATAAAAAAGGGAGAATGAGGACAGAAATCCTGTGTAAATAACAATAGCTAACACATATATGACACATTAAGTTTTGCACAGTGATTTACACATGTTATCTCATTTCATTCTCACAACAAGCCTGTGTTATAGGTGCTATTTTTATCCCCATTTTAGACATGAGGAAACTAAGTCAAAAGTAGGTTAAATAACTTGACCAGCTAGTAAGTGTGTGAGGCATAATTTGAGCTCATTTTTTTTTGTGACAGTTTATCACTCTATGCAATCTGCATCCTAGCTACCTGACTTCCATATATTATCTCCGCCACTTCCAATCTAGTTGAACCATAATTATGAATACTAATAAATATTGGAAATTAGAAAGAGAACTGAAGAAAACTGTAGATATAATTGTATTCTTTACATTTTACCTTCTACATCAAGTCTGATGGTCACCAAGTTTGCCAACACTTTTTAAGCACTGACTGATTTGGAATTGAAGCAAAATCAATAATCACTTAACTAACAGTTTGTATATGTAAGGCACTGTGATAGGCATACAAAAACACACTTATATGTATATAGATATTGCCACATATACATGAAATATTCTTTTAATATTTTTCTTTATTAGTTAATATGCCTTTAATAAAATTCTTTTCTGAAGCTTCCTTGTGGTATGGAAATGACCCTCCTTTCTCAAAGGCTTTGCCAAGATACAAACTCCAAAAACAAATCCTACCAAGCTGGAAATACTTTGAGTATGGCCCTAGAAATGGATTATATGTCTGTTTCTGGAGGAAAATTTTAGCTAGGTTTGCAGAGGCTCACCATAATATTGACTTTGGTCTGGTAATAATTTTTGACCATAGAAATTCTTTAACATCAGATGCCAAGTCAGATGGTAGTTGTGATCTGTGTCAATAGCAAGAATGCCATATTGAAGAAGAAAATACAGATTTTTGAACTGGTAAAGTATAAGCCTCCTTTCAATGCCAACTTGTGCTAATATGTTATCATCCCTTGGTATGTAGTAATACACCTGACCTAACAAACTCTATGGAGTGCAGGTATATAAAGTGACATTAACAACAATCTTATGTTGGCTTTAAATTTACAAATCACATTACATATATTATCTCATCTGAGCCTCAAAACCCTGTGAGGTTTGTAGTACAAATTTTGTCTCATTTTACAAATAAAAAAAGTTAGGCTTAAAGAGTTTATGTGAATTGCCTGAGGTCACACAGTGGTGAAATTCAGGCTTGAATCTAGAAGTTTTTTGATTCTAAGTTTAGTACTCTTTTTTTATCCATCTCACTGAGAGTCAAATATATTCCCATCTGAGATCATAGTGAATATGTTCACACATACACACATACACACGTATGTGTGTGGGTATATGTGTGTGGTATATGTATGTTACATTCACTATTTATTATATATTGTATTAAATTATATTTATGTGTATTGTTACATACATGGTATTTAAAAATCATTGACATTTCTCTGAATTTCAGGAATGATATTAAATTTAGTTTTTATAATACAAATTATTATTGGTATTTCATTACATGTGCTTATCATATTTAAGGATGGCCCATTCAATACCAATGAAAACAAGTTATGTAATTAGTTAAAAAATTTTCTTGGCATAGTATAGAGTCATTATGAATTATAACACTGAAATTTTATTTGATCTCAACACAGGTATATTATAAAGACAAAGATTAATCAAATTTACCTTACTTCAGACCTCCTCCATGACTGACTGGAAATTTAAAATGCCAACAGTTACTTTAGAAACCCTGGGAAGAAATCTCAAGAGTAAAATCTTTTTTCTCACTATGTCTCTAGCTGGTGCTGATAGAATCTGACGCAAATTATGTTAACCTTTATATGGGAAAATGCAATGTAATCAATAAAGGACACCTCAACTTTTCAGCTATCACATCACAGTTGTTGGCGAAAGCAAAGTCTTGAATTTTAGATGTGTACCTCCAGATTATATACCTTTGTGAGGATATAAAATTTTGAGTGGAAAATTGGGCTGGATTATTTAATCTCTGAAATGACTCTATTTTGAGTGTGCAAAAATTGCTTGGGGAAAATTTGATAATTTTGCTATTTTTGCTCCTTTTACTGTATTCTGATATTGAGGCTTGATTTTTAATTTTCAAAGGTTTTCCTCTGCAGGTTGTACATATGGGGTGGGTAAATGAAAGGCCCCAGGGAATTGATTCATCTCAACCCTACAAACACAAGTTCCTGGCCCTGAAAGGTTCATCCTTCTACATTTTCAGCACTCCACCGGTAAGAATACATTTGAATTCAGTAAGGAATGGGTTGTTGATGCATTTGCTTGTATTAGAAGCAAGGATCAAATTGATTGGAGGGGAAGGCATGATTCTAGTTAAATCAGCAATTGGCTTCTCTTTTACAGAGGTCCCAAAATGAATTCACTACTTTTTAGCAGACTGTCCTAAAAGAACACTCTTCACTGATGAACAATTCTAATTCCTTATTTTGCCCAATGAAATTAAATGTGACCTCCTTGCTCTCACAAGAAATAATAAACAGAAAATCATTTTAATGTACAATATGATACTGGAATTTTAAAGAATATAGTGACTCAAGGAACCAGCTATAGGGTAAAGAAAATGTTCCTCTGCAAGACATATTTTCCAATTTAACCCATGCTTCTATCAATATCTAAAAATTTTTCTTACCAGGCATCTTTTTAAAATTTTACTAGTACAGAGTCGTATCATTTATTCCCCATAAGAGAGACTGACATTCATATTCTGTGCATTTTAAATTATCCCAATATTTGTCAGGTCTCCCATTTTTAAAAGATCAATGCAGTCTCAGCATGTTGAACAAGGCTGTTCCATTTATTATGAAATGAAGCAGAGTCACAAAAAGTGGTAGGACAAGAAGTAATTGTCATAGTTGTCACAAGTCTGGGTACATACTCAAGGTAACTTTAATGGGCCTTTTTACCATACCCATACTCCTCCATTAACTCCTTGTATCAGGAGGGCAGAGTTTATAATCTCAAAGAGGATCATAAACATGTCTGAAAGGTTCGGAATCGCCGGATAGAAGAAACTCTCAAAGTAGAAGGCAGAAGAATCAAAACATTTATTTAGGCTCAACAGTAACCAACCCATGAACCAGCAACCCCATTTTGATATGTTGATCATAATCTTCCAGGCCCAATAAGTACGCCTTGAAAGAGTAACCAGGAGGCTACAGAGAAACATGATTGCGTAAAGCAAAATCATGTTTCCCCCTTTTATGGTAATAAGATTACCCACTGGACTGAAGTCTTTGTTCAGCTTCCTCCCGTAGGTCAGCTCTGCTACTGGCAGCTCCTGCCTCAGCTGTGTCTGTGTCTGTAACTGAAGCTGCAACTGTAACTGACGATGTAACTGTCGCTGTAACTGACGATGTAACTGTCGTAACTGTCGCTGGCTCCAACCGAAAAAGGAAAGAGAAGAGAGCTCTCCGAGCTGTCCTCTCCCCTCTTATAGGGTCTCTGACATCATCAAGCTCCGCCCAAATGACCAGGGCCGATTGGTTCCCGAGTTGGCCCCTCCCCCTAGCATAGCCGTTAACACCTCCCCTCAGCCAGCCCCATGACTCCTCACACAGGAAGTTGTCTGCTTCCCTGGAATGCTCCTTGGGCCTCCTGTCCCGGAAGAGCAAGCCACAGTGTCCAGAGGCTCAATGAGGCAAGCTGAGCCATTCAAAGAAAACAAAAGCCATTATGGCTACACTCCTTAACACCAGCTTGGTGTTAAGTTGAGTAAATAAGATATTAATGAAAACAATTTCATAGAAATTGGGACAGAATCTGAAATTTTCACTGACTATCCAATTTTCGTCTTGAGCAGAATGATTTGGTGATAATGCTATAGACAACATTACATAGACTGTACCTATATCTAAAAATATAGATGATATTTTCACAGTGATGACTTGGACATATAGACAAAGAAAATAATATGCTGATAGATTTTTGTATAAACCAAGGTTGTTTAAAATACCCGGAATTTTGTGTACTCAATAGATTGGGATAAATGCCATCCAAGGATAATCTCATGGCATCTATTTAAGATATGCTGCCCTATTGAAGCAATAGGAAAGAAGAAAAAGTTGATTTTTTTAATCTACAAATAACCTTGATAGACTCAATTCATCAATCTGATGAAGCAAAGGTAGGAATTAAGTCTGATTTATGCATTTCAGATAGTAGCCATCAACAACTGATACTTGTTACTTTTCTCAGATCAGAGCACCTCATGTATTACCATTAGAGACTCAAAATAGCCATGTAACAATTCAGCACTTAATTTGAAATTGTAAAAAAACATGAAGAAAAAGCATGCGCACATCTAGATATCTAGCTCAACACATTAAAATTAAGAGGCTTCACTAGTGAAATTTGGGTTTTTCTCTATTTCTTCAAAGATGGAGAAAATACAGCAAGAAATAAATGCTATAGATACCTAAAACAACAAATTTTCAAAAATCCATCTGGAACTTTACTTGTTCTTGCTTTTCTGAAAGGTAAAATGTAGTTCTTTATGTAAGGACTTTATCCGTATAATAACAATCATCGAGAAATTACTTCCATTATTTATCAAAATTCTACACTAATACAAGCAAGTCCATATTTCTAGATGATCCCAACTTCTCTGTGAGAAAATAGAGCACTCTGGGTTCTCCACCATGACTTGACAAAACATATAACAAAATCCATTTTTTGTGAATGCCATGTCTTGCTTGCTTATTTTAAAACTCAGTGACCAATTTTCTTTGTATTGATGTATATAGTGAACAATGTGTCTTATAAATAGAGTGCCCTAGCACAAGCAAGCCAACTTAGGCTACCAATAGCACTTTGTATTACTAGTAATATCCAGTTTAGAAATAAATATATGCTTGTAGCTATCCATTAAAAAAATAAATAAAGATTTGGAATCAATACAACCATCAGGTACATTAGTAACATTATGCATTTGGAAATGTATTCCTCTCTCATTTGCCTTTACAGCATGAGATTTTCCTTTTTCTATCATTTTTCTCTATAACTTTGTCCAGGCAATCTATTTGTTACAGACAACTCAGTAGTCCATGCAAACACACCCTAAAAATCTGCTTAATTAAAATAACAAAAATCCCAATTCGTGTATCTACAACTCATTAAGTGTTACAACAAGGTTCCCTTGCAGCAACCTGTCAGTTGAGTAATATATATTAAAGAAAACAGAACTTTTGTGCATTTCTAGAATTTGAACCCGAGGTATAGGGGAAAGCCTGAAGACTCTTAATCTGTTCTCCAAATGTTTTCAGAAGAAATTTAAACAGGTTCTGCTACTTAACTCCCCGTATACTCCTTTAGGCAAGTTGCTTCTTAGTGTGCCTCAGTGCGCCTTGTCTGTAAAATGAAAGTTTGATTAGATAATATCTAAGGTCCCTTTCAGCGCTAATCTCTATCATGATCCTTCAAATTCTCATCTGGAATTTTGCTATTGATCCACTGTAGCAGGGAGCATGCTAACAGCTTGAAAAGCCAACACATCACAATAAATCTCTCATTTTTAGCTCCCCTTTTCATCTTTAGAAAATGTGACCAAAAATGTATTTATTGAGGCAGCATGGAGTACTGGGTAGCTAGAGTTGATGTCAAATTGACCCAGGTTCAAATCCCACCTCAGATACATATTAGCTTCATGATCCTGGGCAATTCATTAAACTCAGGTTCCTCCACTTTAAAATGAGGAAGAGGTTGGACTCAGTGTCCTCCAAGGTCCCTGAAGGTAGAAATCTATAATCCTATGAATTTAGTAAAACAATTTAATTTTCCAAGAATTGACCATTGAAACTCCATATGAACTCACCACTTCAACTCATTAAAGCTCAGCATGGTCAAGATACTGGCAACTCTGGAAATTGTTCCTTCCAAATCATTTGAAATCAGAGAACACTTTGGGAGTGAGGAGGATTGGGATGTATTCATGACATGCCTGCAGAAGGCAAGGCATTTCCAGGAAATTACTTTGTCAGCAGATAAAATCAATCATTTAATTAACAAGTTACCTATAAGGTTTTAATACCTGGTAAAAGTAAGATCTGCTAAGTGGATTGCTGTTTTCTGGTGTTTTATTTTAACTTAGATTTGCTTTTGTTTTAAATTTATCTGAACCAAACAAAGAGTAGAGTTAAGGGTAAAAGACTGAAAGCTAGAAAGTACCTTAGAGATCTATTCCAAATCTTTGGTTTTTATAGATAAAGAAACTGAGGCCAAGGAAGGTTAAGCAAATTTCCCAAGGTTATATCACTGTGTGGCTGAGCTGGAATGAAACTCCTGATCTAAATGTCTAAACATACTGCTGTTCCCATGATGCATGCTACACTCTAGAAATCACAACTACGATATTGTATATGGCTTAGGTTTGTTTTTCACACTATTTCTTAAAAAAAAAGTTTAGGTAATTAGTCTCAAGAATGAAATTATATAAATTCTATAACTTTTCATACAAGATACTTATTTTAGCAGGGTAATATGTGGTACACAGATAGAAATGACAGAAAATGGATGATGTTAAAGTTCTTATAAGCATATCCTATGCTATAATGATGATACAGCTGATCCAACATCAATATCTTCCTATTTCATATTAATAGGTCAAAAAACTAACTTCTTTCAAGAGAAAAATAGAAACTCACATTGGTATAATATTTAATATTTACAAAGCAATTTCAACAATCCTCTGAGGTAATTATAATAATTGTTATTTTTGATATTTCATACAAGAAAGTGAGGTTCAGAAAAGTTAAGAGACTTACCCAGGGTCACATAGGAAGTAATTATAAGAGCCACAACTTGAATCCAGCCCTTCTGATTCAAAATTTAGTCCTATTTCCACCCACTCAGGCTATATCTAAATGAGAGTTAACTAAACTTATAAGAAAAATTAACTTCACAATGTACCATGTGATCATGAAGAGGGCAATACCCTTTACCATACAATTAACCAAAATAATCATTTTCATAATTTTACTAGAAGGTGAGAAACTGACCATATCTCAGTCCAACACTGCCCAATCATAGAGAAGGTAGTGGATGTAGCTTGATGTAATGTGGAAAGAACATTGACTTGAGAAGCAGTGGGCTCAGAAATGAATCCCAATTCTACTACTTGATATACATGTAACCTCCCTCATCCTTAGTCTCTCTTTCTGCAAAATGAGGGATTGGACTGAACTATGAGTTCCCTACTAGATTTTATGATCTTAGAATGAAGAACTGGGTAGAAGTAAAGTTAGATTTAGGTCTGCCCTTACTTACTTTCAGCAATTCGATTTCCTTATGGTCATTAACCAATGATACATTTTCTACTGTTAACTAAGAGAAAAAAATTAAAAATAAATATTTTATGCAAAATGATAAATTGAACAACTATTTTCACAATTAGCTGCTTTCTGATGAGATTTAGGCTTTTGCAAATTGTGCCTATAATTGACTATATATCCTTTGGACATATAAATAAAACTGAATAAATTTGACTACCATTAGTGTTATATATACTGTTATTAGCCAATTTTCTTTCTTAAATTGTAATTTATAGTAATTATGATTAGTACTGGAACAGTTTTAGAACATAGTTATAATCAAGGGCTAGAGGGAGAGAATTCTTTTGTAAGTTATTTTTTTCCACAGATATAATTCAACAGCTTTATTCCTTATCTCCTATCCCACAGGGCAATGGAAAGTCAAAGATGTGGGAGAAACTAGAAAAAATTTCTAACTTAAATGTATATGTTATCTCATTGAGTTGAATATTCATTGCAATAGTGCAGTTCACTATGTCTGCATATCCTGTGGAAATATTATTTGGGCCTTCTTATGTGTTCACCACAAAGACCCACGTAGCATGCTGGGGCTTTCCTTGCGTTCTCCCAAAATTGCAAAGATTACCCCATAGACTACCTACTAGCTTTCCCTTACTCTTACGGCATGACCAGCCTATGTTCTTTTTTAATTAGGTATTTCTTGATGATATCTTATATTCAAGCATAAGCATACTCATATGTATCATGAACCTATTTCTGTTGCCTTCTCAGCTATAATCATTTTAATTCCATGAATACTAATTTTCTATGACTTATAGCCAAATCATATTACCAATAAAGTAAAGGTATTAAAAAGATGGGAATTTGCTTTTGGGAGAAGTTTGAGATAATAAGCAAATTTGAATTGCCAGAGATAATCCAGCCCACTTTTTTAATTCTGGGCTTAATTCATTTTTGATTTCCACCATCCATCTAAGATATACAAATTTATGTGTGATCTCTATCCAATTCTCTTTGGAATGATTATTCATCCACTTGGTTTTTCCTATGTGCATGGTTCAGTCAGAGTTTTAACTGGTTATGAATCATGTCCTGGAAGCTCTGCAATTGACCAGGGCTTAGTGTATATAATACGGTGTCATCTACAAATGAGAGCACTTAGAAGATTTCAGTCAAAAAGTATTCCTTCTCAAACTTGGAATCTGTGCTTAATAAAGGCATTTCCCATGCCCTCAGTATATTCTTTTCCTTAAAGTATCTTATGATTTAATTATTTCTTAATGCCCTTTAAGTTATATAGTCTCCAGTATGGATATCTTCTGTATGTACTTAAGCTAATCCAGACTTTTTCTCAACTTTGTTTACTTTAGATCCAATTCTACAACCTTAATAGGTTTATCTGAGACTCTGATGTTAGAATCTCAGTTTGGCATTTCCATATTGCAATTTCTATACTTACATGTCCTCAGGTTGGCCTTGTCTAATTGTGTCTCTCCCTAAGGTTTCTTTAAACTCAGTGATTCTCCATTGCTTCTCATGGTTTAAGAAGGTAACACTACTCTTCTTAATATTTTACCATATACCCTTCTCTTTAAGGTTTTACAAATTATTTTATATGTTAAACTATATAATTGGATGCCATCTCTCTCTGTCTCTGTGTCTCTTCCCTGTCTCTGTCTCTCTATCCCTCTGTCTCTCTGTCTCTCTGTCTCTCTCTCTCTCCCTCTCTCCCTCCCTCCCTCCCTCCTTCCCTAGCTCTCTCCTCTTCTCTTCTTTTGGCAAGTTAGATGTTTCTAAGTTCTTTTTTAGGCTTTTATCTCTATGTTATAATAGTAGATAACATTTATAGAGTACTTAATATTTCCAAAATATTTTGCATGTGTTATGCCATTTGGTCCTCATAGTGACCCAGAGAGAAAGATACTATTATCATTCTCATTTTATAAATGAGGAAATTTAGTATGATAGAGACTAAATGGTGTGCTCAGGGTCATACAGCTATGTGTCTTTCGGAGGCAGTATTTGAACATAGATCTTCCTAAGTCCAATCTTCTATCTACTATGCCATCTAGCTGTCTTATTATAGCATCGATTTATAGTAGCTAAACTTCCATATGAAATTGTTATAGCCTGTGTCTTTCTCCTTTATTCTATCCACAACCCATTTTTTTGCCATTAACAATCTTAAAATGCTTAAAATGGTCAAAACTGAATTGTTCCAATTACAAATTATGTCTTTTATTCCGAATTTTATTCTTCTAGTTTCATACTAATTTTGATCTTTGCTTTAACAAGTCAGCCATCTGACTGTATACAGACAAATAATTTAGGGATGACTACCTCATTGGTAATGCTATTTCTTTTCTGTTAAAATAGAATCAATTTCTTTTTTGTGTATTGTTATTCAGTTCTGGCTATATCTGGGGACTTCCAATTGTTTCTCAAAGAAAGCATTCATGATAAATAGGCATGAGACTTTAGTGTAATATACAGATCTTTCTCCTCTCTCATTCCTTAACCCTGATCCACGGTTTCTGATACATTTCTCACAATTGTGAAATACTCCCATCATTGTGTTGAAGTCATCAGTCCCATGAAACAATTTCTTGTTCATTTGGGGCACATGATTAAACCAAACTTGTCCAGTGCCTCTGCTTTTATTTCCAAGGAGAACCTTTTGGTATGGTGGAAAGTGCACAGATTCTGCAGACTGATAACTTGGTTTCAAATCCTGATTCTGTTGCTTACTATTTATGTTCTTTGAGCAATTCATATAAATCCCCTGGTCCTTAGTTTCCTCATCTATAAAATGGGTGATTTAACTAGGTAGTTTCTGAGGTCTCTTCCAGCTCAAGACTGGTGAACCTGTGATCCATACTTTCATTTCTTTTGTAACTTTCTTCTTTCTTATAGTGTTATTTATAGTGAGCGTATCCAGATCGACATAATTCACTTCTTAATCTAGACATTTGTCTACTAGCTGTTCATTGGACAATGTTCTTGCTTTTAGCATATGAACAACTGGGTTAACATTTATAGACAGTCAAACAGCTGTGTGATTATTAGCATCCTTAGTTCCCTTTTCTACCAATCTTTCAATATAACTATAGTATGATAGGGGGCTACCAAGAATTGAGAACTTCAGTTCGTATGTCATGACCAAAGAATTCATCAGCCAGGAGTTAACATGCTGGTGATGAGTTTCTGCACACTTAGCTGGGCTGGTACTCAGAAATTAGAATATCTATTGCCAAGACTATACTCAAAGCTCTTCCAGCATGATAAAACTTCCAAGAGCTTATACTTCACTGGCATAACCTTTGAAAGCAGAAAGTCACCTCCACATCATATTGAAGCAATAGAACAGAGCTTTGTGTTTGCAACATAACCAAAGTTGAACTTCCATAAAACTTGATTGATCATCTTTCCCTCTTAACATGGACTTGTTTCAGTGTATCAGTTTACTTCTGGAAATTAGCTGGAAGTTTGTGGTCATGCCATTGGCAATATGATAGAAGTTCCAGTTAGACCATAATAATCCTAGAAAGAGAAGCAATTCTAATTCTAAACATTCATTCCCAAGTAATTTGGTTGCTCACATAGATACAGTTTGTATAATTTATTTGAAGTTCAATTTCAGAATAAGCATTATTAGACATAAAATAAGTGCTTCCTACTACTTAGCTGTAAGTTAAGTAAGTACTTAAACTAAATATTTGTTTTAAAGCTTACTTGCTTGAAAAAATAAGGTTAACAACTTCTTTGGTCATTCATTTATATTTTGCTTAGTTATAAGAAAGATCTCTGCCCATATTCATCTTTTTCTAATTTACTTAATATCTAACGAGTTAGAATCAAAATTAATAGGCATTTTGCTTTTAGTTCATGGGATGCCTTTCTATTTGATAAAATAGTTCACCATGGCATGTGCCTAGAATATCTGAGTCAAAGGGGACTTCAGAAGATATCTAGTCTAATTTCTTATCTAGATTTCAATCCACTCTACAAATTTAAAATAATAACTATGAGCACTGATTGTATTTTTTTTTGCTAATCCTTTATTGAGTTGTCTCTTCCATTTTGTATTGCAGTATAAATGAAAAACGATCCTTGTGTTTTATTCCAGCACATTGAATTTGAGAGTTAGGTATTTAAGTCTGGAGACTCAAACCATTGAGGTTTAGATGTCATATATTAGGCTTTTATTTTCCTTTTCTTTTTTAACCCCGTTCCCTCCTCAAAAGTTCATTTTGCTTCTGACCACTACCTCCCTCAATATGTCTTCCCTTTTGTCACCCTATCCACCGTTCTCTGAGTCTAGTACCCTATACCTTCTCTGTAGGATAAGATTAATTTCTATGCTTAACTCTGTGTGTGTGTCTTACCCTATTTGAACCAGTTCAAAAGAGAATGAAGTTCAAGTGGTGCCTGATCCCCCCAACACCAATTTTTGCACTCCATTATAAATATCCTGATTTTCATGCCTCTTTTATGTGAAATAACTTTCCCCATTTTCTTCTCCCTCCTCCTTTCTCCCAGGATATCTGTCTTTCTCATGTTTCCATTTTCCTGTTTAGATAATCCTAGCATAATAAACTCCATGCCCTCTAAATAGATTCCAACCACCCCAATGATGATAAAGTTCTGAGGGGTTACATGCATAGTATTCCCACTTGGAAATATAAAAAATTTAACCTCGTTAAATCATTTCTCCCTCTTGTTTACATCCCTCATGTATCCTCTTGAGTCTTCTGTTTAAGCGTCAAATTTTCCATTCAATTCTAGTCTTTTCATCAAGAATGTTTGGAAGTCCTCTATTTGATTTCATGTCCATTTTCCCCTAAGGATTATACTCAGTTTTACTGGGTAGGCTATTTTTGGTTGTACTCCTAGCTCCTTTTCACTTCCAGAACATTGTACTCCAAGCCTTCCCTTCCTTCAATATGGCAGCTGCTAAACCTTATGTGATTCTATCTGTGGCTTCTTCAGTGGCTTCTTTCTGGGTACATACAAAATTTTCTCCTTTACCTGGAAGATCTGGAATTTGGTGATAATATTCCTGGGAGTTTTCATTTTGGGATCTCTTTAAGGAGGTGATCAGTGAATTTTTTTCATTTCTATTTTGCCTACTGATTATAAGATATCTGGAAATATTTCTTGAACTATGATGTCTATGATCTTTTTTATCATGGCTTTTTAGTAGTCCAATAATTCTTAAATTATCTCTCTTTAGATTATTCTACAGGTCAGTTGTTTAACCTATGAGATATTTCACATTTTCTCCTATTTCATTTTTTTTTACTTTGTTCCATTTTTCCTTACTGTATCATGGAGTCAATAGCTTCTACTTGACCAATTCTAATTTTCAGAAACCAGTTTCTTCAGTGAGCTTTTGTATGTCTTCTAACCAATTTTGCCAATTTTGTTTTTAAGGAGTTATTCAGTATTATTTTGTTTCTTTTTGTGGTTGTTCATTTTTCAGTCATGTCTAACTCTTTGTAACCCCATTTGGGATTTTCTTGGCAAAGATATTGGAGTAGGTTGCCATTTCCTTCTCAAGTTCATTTTACATATGATGAAAATGAGGCAAACAGAGTTAAGTGACTTTCCCAGGGTTCCACAACTAATAAGTGTCTGAGACCAAATGTGAATTCAGGTAGATGAGTGTTCTTGACTCTAGGCCTGACACTCTACCTACTATACCATCTAGGTATTACCAAGCTATTAATATTACTTTCATAATTTTCTTGTATTGCTCTCATTTCTTTTGCCAGTTTTCTTCTATCTCTATTATTTTCTTTTTAAAATCATTTCTGCTCCTTTTTATTTCTTTCTTTAGCTCTTCTAGAAATCCTTGTTGTGCTTGTGTTCAATGTGCATTTTTTGAGATTTTGCTTGTAGATGTTTGAAAATCATTATCTCCTTCTGATATGTTTTTGATCTTCCCTGTCACTGTAATAGATTTTTAATGGTCAGGTTCTTTTTTGTTTGCTCACTTGTACACGTATTTCTTGCCTTTGAACTATTTTAAAGTTTGGCTCTACTCAATTAGAGGAAGGAGAATAGGGTGACTGTCCCAAGCTTCAGGTTACTCTTTTCACAGCTGTTTCCAAAGGTCTGTAAATTTTCTTTGCCTCCAAAGTTGTGTGATCAGAGGAGAGGTAAGATCACTCCTTTCTTGATCTACACTCTGGTCCCTTGGTCCACACTTCGGTCTTTACCCTGGTAAGACCTGTGCTCCATCACAACCACAACTCCTCCATATCCTGGACTACAACAGACTCACAACTAGGGTCGTTGCTCCTTTGTAAAAGCTAGTTCCATCCTGGAACTGCTACTTGGAACTGGGTAATGGGCAATGACTTTGCCAAATATTTCCTGATCCTGTGCCCCATGCTGGCAAAAGGTTCCCTGTAATCTCTTCCTGACCATTTCTTCAATCCCTTTACCATCTCTGGGCACCTAGCACTCCCAGTACTGCTATTGATTTTGCTGCTACTACTACCACCACTGCTACCTCCAAAACCTACTGCCAGTGGTACTTCTTGACACTATGCTCACTGTGTGGATCCAGCCAGTTCCTTCCCCAGTGTCACTAACTTCCTTTCTGTCCTTCGAAGCTCTCCTATACTGGAGAAATGACTCACTCTAAATTATCACTGGTTATACCACTTAGAATTTTATTTTACGTGCATTGAAAAAGTTGTTTAGGGAGGAATATTGGGAAAGTTCAACAAAAATGTTCCCTTTACTTAGTCATCTTGTCTCTGCCCTTAAGTCTTTACTATCATATACAAGCACTTGAGGGGATATTTAATCTCTCTACTTCCTCTCAGATACAATCTATACTTGTAAAATCTGGGGACTTCCAACAGACCCTAAAAGGAATGG
Source organism: Trichosurus vulpecula (assembly GCF_011100635.1). Lineage (NCBI taxonomy): Eukaryota > Metazoa > Chordata > Mammalia > Diprotodontia > Phalangeridae > Trichosurus > Trichosurus vulpecula. Next base: position 244,683,925 of record NC_050575.1, on the reverse strand, counting down.
GACAGAAGCCTTATGCTATGTAGTGAATAGAATGTTGGACTTAAAAGTCGGGGATCACATTCTAGCTCAATGTTTACCTTGCTGGGCAACTATGGACAATTCACTTCTCTCTCTGCATTCTCTCTGCTTCTTCTGTACAGTGGAGATGATAGCCTTTACCTCAAAAAGTTGTTTGTAAAAGCAAATGAGATAATGAATAACAGCTTTAAAATACTTGAAGTGCCATATAAATCTCTGTATTGTTGTTGTTGTTATAAACTCAGATCATTTGCCTTTACATAATCCAGACTGGTTTGAATTACTAGCTCATTGCATACCTCCCTTTCTACTAAATAAAAGATCTCATCAATAAGCATATGTCTTATTTAGTGATCTGTGCGAAAGGAAGTTTAACTGCCTCCCTTTGCATCCTATTTCAGAGTTTCACAGTCTCAATCGCCAGGAAATTCTACTAAAAATTGTAATAGTAATAGAATAATGAAAATATTAGAACAAATTTGAAGTTATTTTTTTCTCCCATATTGATTCTTGCAGAGGAATAGCTGACTGTACCCTAAACTTGTCTAGAAAAAAATGTTTTCAGAAATCACTGGATGTACAAAAAGTATAATGATGCATACCTTTCCACAATTAGAAAAAGCACTAGATATAGATTTATGGATTAAGAGCTTGAAGGGTACTTAGATACCATATCTTCATATGACTGCAGAATCTATAGAAGCTATAAAGGAACTTTGGAGATCATTTACTCCATCCAAAATTCATTTTAGAATTTGTAAATCAAGGCCTAAAAAGATAAGTAATTTTCCAAAATATATACATCTAGCAAATGACAAACCTGGAATTTGAATCTAGATTCATTGACTTCAAATCAAATTATCTTTCTACTATCCCATTCTATACCTTAGCAAAAACCACTAATCAAATGTGAGCTAAGTATTAAACAGACATTAAAGTAGAAAAGTCAGAATAAACTTTACGTAGTTATTGTAAGTTAAAGGTTTTGCCACTTAGTGTCTTGAATCACAGAAACTCAGGGGATCTACAGTACCCCTAGTAATGTATAAAGTCACAAGAAGTAATCACACTTTAATATTTGTATATATGTGTATGTATGATATATGATATATGATATGTATGATATATACACATATGACTTTTGTGAAACTACTCCTAACTCACTATAAAAATATGATGGCTCTTATTACAGTATGATGGTCTAATGTGTATTATTGGTATAGGAATCTCTTGGAGCTATGAAATAAATGGTGGGTGGGTGAAGCACCTTTTAACTTGATCCTAAAACTTCAGAATTCTACAAAGTCATAGGACCACAGTTATATAACAAAAATGGACCTCAGAGGATATCTTCTTCCACACTCTTACTCTACAGATGAAGAAACTGAGAAACAAAAGGAGGTCAAGTGGCTCGCCCCAAGGCACACAAGTGGGCTTGCCACCTGATCAGTTTCTGTACTGTACAGACCTATGGCCATGGCACCACCTTGCCAACTGAAGCTTACAACATACTGGGCCTTATCTTTTGCCCTGCAGCTGAACAATCTGAATATTTTGCCTCCTTCTATTAGAATATGAGCTTTTTGATAGTAGGGAATATCTCACTTTTTCTATGTGTAAACTAAGAACTTCCCAGCATGCTTAGCTCATCATTAAATGCTTAATAAATATTTTTTCAGTAATTAATTTATCATTTATGCTTATATGGTTTCATAAGTTGCAAAGATCATAAAATTTATTACCCAGTGGCCAACCTGTCCTGATGGGTTTCTTCATATTTAGAGGCTGGTCTTCAAAAAAGAGTATATAACAAGGCCCAAGTTCAGTTTCTCAATTTAATGAAAAGACATTCCAGAGATTATGCTTTTCTGACATAGCCATCAAGAATTCAAAGTCACCAGCAGAGCAGTATACATTCTCTGAGGTGTCAGAGGAGGACTCCCCAAGAGAAGGCAAGTCTTCAGATTATTATGCATCTGAAAAGAGCCTCAAAGACAAGCCCTATCACCGTCTCCCAGACTTTTGTTGCCTCTGTCAACATATGTCCACACGCTTAGAACAATTTATTCCTCATAGTGCATGTGGACTCTTGGAACCTCATGATGGAAAGCCATGTCCATGGAAGTCCTGCCAGCCACCTATGGTTTAAGCAATTCATTAAAGGCCCTAATTTTGGGCAGGACACACACACACACACACACACACACACACACAGAAGAAGAAAAAGTCACCCACAGATACAATAGTCATGTCCTTTTAATATTTGTATATAGCTTCACTTCTAACCTTGTCCACAGTAGCCCATAAAGTACTACACCAGAGGAAGGTAAGAAGACCTGGAAAAGATAGGCAACAATGAGTAGAATCCATCTGTAACAGACCACCTATGAAACATTGTGCTGGAAGAGGGAGTAACAGGTGTAGAAAGAAGACTCAACATGAAATAAGAGGAGAAGGATAAGAGAGAAGAGGCTTGGAAAAGAAACTGTTAATTGCTAATACCCTTTTGTACTTAAGTTGAGAAGTTTTTAATATTTCAGTCACCTAAATAAAATGTAGGGGGAAAATCACCCCTGCTTGTTTTTGTTGCTTAGAAAGTCATTTGGAGTCAAATGTATTTTTAAATATAAATCTATCAAAGAAATCAGAAGAAGAAAACTCCATATGGAACATAATCTATAAGGAAGAGTCAGTTAACTGTCAGAAGTTCAACTTACTTCTTCAAAAAAATGAGTGAAGTAGAGGAATATTGTCAGAGCTCCTATGTTTCCTTTTCCTGTAACATATTAATGGTTATGTCTACAGGGAACGGTATTTTTTCTCAGGTTCTGTGTAGTGATCTTTGCAGTGCAGGAAGTGTCATCACTATCATTTATTTCTTTACTTACAAAACAGAGCATCAGTGTAGTGATCCTAATCAATCACTCCATCCAAGGGTATTTATAGATTGCCATTTAAGACTTTTCGACAGGGTCTAATCCAAATCTTACCATGTAACTTCCCTGACCAAAAATATACCATTTCATATTGCCTTTGAGATAAAATGCAAACTATTAAGCATTATATTTAAATTCCTCACCAAGTGGTCTTCAGCATTTATTTCCTATCATTCCCCTTCCTAGACCCTACAAGCCCAAATGGCCTGCCAGCTGTATTCTGACCTTGACATTCCATCACTTATCTCCACAGCTTTGCCTAAACCATTTCCCTTCTAACTGCCTTCTAACTTTGATCTCTTAGAATTCTTAGCTTCCTTTGTGGATAATTCCATATGCCATTTCCTGTGAGAAGACTTTCCTCTTCTCCCAAATGTCAGTGAAAATTTCCCACCTGAAATGATCTTATACTTAATTATCTTTGGTATGTGTCCTAAAATAAATAAATCCCTTAGAATAATGTAAGATCCTTGAGGAAAAGAACTGTTTCAGTTCCGTCTCTATATCTCCAGCTCCTAGGATAATTCTTAGCTCATGGTAGATTCTTTTTAAAAATTGTTTAATTCTCCTGAATTAACCAAAAATTGAGAAAAGCCAGGAATAATTGGCAATTTGCCCAAAGCACTTCCTAAATTGCCAAAAATCCATTCTAGCTTTTTTGATCACCAGATTTTAGTCAAGACTTTTTAAAGGCCTGGAAGCTATAAGTCAACCATAATTTGAGAAAGTATTGCTTTAGTTCACCAGAAGATACTATACCCCAAAATGTTTCTGGAAACACTCAACCTTTCTCTGTAAGAAATAAATAGCAATTTTTTGTTGTTGGTTTCTACTTTACAAGAGGTAATCAGAAACATAATCCTCCAGAAATTCAATGTTTTCAAACTTCGTTAAAATGTGTTAAAATAACAACCATAAAATCAAATTTATAGTGTATTAAAGAATTAAAAAATATAAATTATGCAACAGTTGTCAATGTATGCAGGAAAATGTGAGAAGCAATTTTTAACACCAATTAAGCAATCATAGCCTATCAGATTTTGTTGTTTACCTAGAAGAAAATAACCTAAGTGCAAGTTTGTTGATTGAAGAGATATTCAAACATTATAAATCTAGTGTTAACATACAGCAGGGCTTCATATCTTTGTTGTGTGTCATGAAGCCCTTTGGCAATGCAGTAAAGCCTATGGACCCCTTCTTAAGATAATATTTTAAATTTATGAAATAAAATTCATTGGCTTACAAAGGAAATGAATCATACTGAAAAATAATTGTCAGCATATTTTTTTAAAAGTTCATGAAACCCTGGGTTAAGAACCCCTGGCCCTAGGATTACAGTTTTGATGTAAGTAATAATTGGAACATGATAATATCAAAAGATGTTTTGATAAGTTAGTTGATAATTTTCAACAGCCCTAGTTTTCACAGGTTATTGAAATGAATTGATCTTACATGAAAAATGTGTGAGCTATTGTGTTTCAAGAAGATAATAAAGGAATGGATTGTTGAAAGTATTGTTCTTAATGATTATGTTACTGATTCATGCTACCTCTTTCTTTCAATATATTTACCCAAATGAAGATTTGAGCCACTAGTATGTGGTTTTCCATTATTTGGCTCCCAGAGTGACTGTGAGTGAAGTGATCCTAAGGAACATAATCACATGGTTGATGGCATAGTATTTCAGATGATATAAAATTCTTCATTGGAGAAAAATTCTAGGCTTTTGGAGTGAGGACATATATAAAGTTTAAGTTGCCTCCCCTCCTTTTCCTATTTGCCATCACAAATGTACCTCACTTTCCAATATATGTTTTCCTTTAAAAAGCTTGCTGTGTAATTCATTATGTCTTCCAACACCTATGGCTAAGGGAACATAAATTTCCAAAGTGAAGAACCCCTCTGTGATATGAATTATGACCTAATCCAGCTGTTCTGCTACTTTTATTACCTTACTTAATAATAGGTTTTCTTAAACCAGGCCATTTTTACAGATTCTGAATGATATACCCTTATACTTTAGATCTTACATTCATGTTCTGCAGTCACATTGGAAACATAGCCCAAACTCAGCTCCATAACACTGGATTATTGCCTTTGCCAGCAAAGACAGATATAGCACCTTGTAGAACCCCAGTCCTGCTGCTAGCCTAGCTCATACAGCTAACTTCCAGGGGAAAAAAGCTCCTGTGGAGAAGGAGCCAAGCATCCCCACAAGCTGACAACCAATTGCCACCCACAATGCAAGCAGGCCAGCCTATCTGAAGCATTAAGGCTCCCCAAGGGAGCCATGGGCCAAGCAAGTCAAATCACCATCATAACCTTAACCATCATCTCCCTTCTCATTCCCATGGAGACAACTCAGGATTCTAAACCCAAGAGCCTCAAAAAAAATAGCAATGTTTCTAACATAGTACCCTCTGCTATCATCCTAGGAAGCAACCCCTCTAGAGATTCAGAGTCCTGACTACTCCTACAAATATTGCAGCCACAGCTATCAGGATCCCAAAAAAGGAATTTCTTGCAACCAAAGTACTTGGCACTAATAAATGATTTGACGTTAAAAACTGATACAATTTAATTAGTAGAAATTAAATAACATCTTTTTTGCACTCTAAGGTCCATGGAACTTTTCCATCTGACTTTCAGCTGAAATCTTCTAATATGTGCTGTCTCCTCTATTAGAATATAAATTCTAAGAGTAAGGATTGCCTTATTTTTTTTTTCTATTTGTTCCCCCAACACTTAGTGTAGTGCTTTGCAAATAGCAAGCACTTAAGTGTTTTTTTTTCATTCTTTTATGGAGACAGTGGCCTTGTGTTGGTCTTTGTATTTTTTGTCATGTATATTGAAAGAAACAATTTTCTTGGGATGTGATTTCCTTCCAAAGCCATCTTTTTGGATATTTTCATTTGGATTACTAGATCACTGACAATATGAAACTTGTTTGTTGAACAATACTTTTGTCTTTTACTTATGTCTATTTGCTTTTGGCTAGTTTTCTGAGCATTGAACAATTTGATTTAATTTTAGTTAAATATCATTTTATTACAAAAAGAAATGTTCTGTCTTTTGAGTCAGACACCCAAAAACAAAATCATGTAATAATGATTACATTATCTTAAATACAAATCTTCACCTGGGAAGCAGATGACTTATTGTCACAGTTTTTCCCTAACTAATTTTCACAGTTATAAGTACAAAATATAAACCTAGAAGGAACCCTATATGACACATTAAATGTATGTTGTGATTAAATGTCGCCTCAAGAATAACAAATATGCACTTTTAGTTCCTTTTTGGCATTTGTGATGAATAAGATAATTCTCAGCTTCACACCCTCACAGGTAAATATGGAAGTCATACTGATAGTATATTAAAAGAGATTAGGCTTATCAGCCCTGAAAACAACCCAGGTCCCTGACCACAGATATTCTGTCACCACATGTGGGTTGTTCATCCATTTTGTATAATTAATATTATGACATTAATATATACCATATCTGGTCTTACATATTTATTCAAATCAATCAACAAGAATTTATTTTTAATACACTGCATAAGGTGACATGGAAAATGGAGAGTGGCATAAAACACTGTCTTTCGCTTCAAGGAGATTTTTATGGGGTTGAGGTATCATGATAGGTACTTAAAAAGACAATTTGTGATTCAAGTCAACTTGGATAAATGTCAAATGAATGACACAGACAGTGCTGTGCTCTTTGCTTTAGGGAAGAGAAGATTCACTTAAGTCTGAGTCGATCAGAGACATCATTGTCAAGGAGTTGGATATTAAGCCTTGAAAAATGAGTAAGACTACATTAATTGGAGGAAAAGGCAGAGAGCTGAGTTAATACAGTCTCTCCCAACTGTCAAAAAGGAAAAAAAAACTCTGTAATCTACCTGTATTAGAAACTAACCCTACATCTCTCATATATATATATATATATGAATGTATATATGTATATATTTACACATATACACATATATGTACACATATGTATACACATGTGTGTATAGGTATATGTATGTGTATATACCTATACCTACATACATATATATGTGTATGTGTGTGTGTGTGAGAGAGAGAGAGAGAGAGAGAGAGAGAGAGAGAGAGAGAGAGAGAGTTAGCACAGTAGATAGAGTGTGGAGCCTGAAGTTATGACTCATTTTCCTGAGTTTAAAACTGGCCTCAGATGCTAGCTGTGTAACCCTAAGCAAGCCACTTAAATTTGTTTACCTCAGTTTCCTAATCTTTATATTGGGCTAGAGAAGGAAATGGTAAACCCATCCAATGTCTTTGCCAAGAAAACCCCAAATGGGTTCACTAAAAATCAGATGCAATTAAATAACAATGAATACATATACATATGGATGCATATATGTATATATTAGATAGAAAGATTAGATATATAGCTAGATAGCTAGATAGATATTTTCCTTTTCCCATCTGAAAATTGTCCAAGGCTTACTCTGTGTTTGCAGAAGACTCTTGAGAGTCCATGAGCAGAAATTAATAACCCTAAGGAAATATGGTTTCCAAGTGCTTTAAGAGATTTTGCATGAAAGAAGGATTAACTTTGTTTTGCTTGGCCCCAGAGGGGCAGAACTAAAATCAATGGGAAAAGGTCACTGAGGCAGTTTCTGCTTGACATAAAGAAAACCTTAAAGATCTCCAAAAGTGAAATGGGATGCCTTAGGAAATTGTGGGTTCCCCCTTATTCGAAATCTCCAAACAAAAAGGAGATTCCTGTTCAAGTATGGGTGGGATTTGATGGTCTCTAAGGTCCCTTCCAGTTCTATGATTCTATAAATCAAAGGGCAAACATTAAAATACATACAGTGAAAAAGATCAAACATTGATAGGTTCCAGTACAGGGAGGGGACTACAGCTTGTAACAAGAAAGATACAGAGAACAACTCAAAATGTCAAGTTAATAGGTCATTAAGGAAATGTAAATGACATTTTGTACTCTGCCTATACTAAGTGGTCCTCCATATATTGAAGAGACTGCTAAAGATATAGGCCCTCCTGAGAATACATAATCTATATATCTCAAATGGTGTGGAAATGATAATGCAATAATAAAGCAGAGGCTATGATAGAAGTTCATCTTGTGGTGAGGAAGATGAAAAGGCAAAGGAAAAAAGACACAGAGAGAAAACAGGTCTCCTAACCCCATGATTTCTGAAGTGAAGTCATCGTATATGACCGTGATCTGTAAACATATTTGCTATTCTTAAGGTAAATCATAAAACCAAGTGATTTTCTTCACATAGAAAACTATTTACCAAAAAATACAACTCTAATTATTTGAATATATATATAGCACTTTGCTGTAATGACATAAGTAATCCTGTAAATGTATCAACAACAGAAGTTATAAAAATTCAAAGGCGGGGGGTACTTCTGGAATCACAGAAAGAACAATAACTGGGTCAGTTTCCGGATCATAATGGAAGTTACTATAAGTGCAGAAAGGCAGTTTTATTACAGGCTGAATCTGTTACTAACCAAAGGTCTCAGAAGCCATAGCACTTCCTCCCAAATTTTTATTATGGAGTTCCTTAAACTATCAATAACTAATGTTAAATTTTAACTTCTCTAGCTTTAATTTTATAATTTTCTTGAAAAAGTAAATAAATAACACACCAGTTATCTGTTGAATTCACTGTTCCTTACTTCTTGCTTATAGGTTGATTTAGCCTATTTTTATCAGGATCTGTGAGTTGACTGTGGAACCAATTAAATATTAAATGATATTATGCTAGGTGTAGTTTTTACTCACATCATTAACTTAAAGTTGAAAGAACATTTAGGAAAATTTAACGGCTTTGGAGTTTCAGATTTTGTACATCTCTAGAATTTTATTTAATTAGAAATTTACTGCAGGATTAAACAAATTGATTAAATTTCTTGCACATAGTGATTTTGGCACTTGAAAGACATAATGTATTGAACTTTTGATTATGCTTAGTGGTGGAAAAGTAAGAGAAACAGAGATAACATGACAAATAATCCAAATTTGGTAAACAACCCCTACAGCCCCTTCATAAGTCAATTTACCTCTTTGAATCAACCAAGTAAATTTTTTAAGGTAGTTGATCTGTTGAGTTGACTGATTGTTTCTGTTACTGAACTGTCAACTATTTTGGTCAAAAATAATTGTTAATGCAGGTAGACACAGTATTAAGAGTTGAAAGAGAACTTAGAGATCATATAAACCAAACCCTTTATTTTACAAAGGATGAAACTAATAGGTAACAGAACAAGTATTGGACCTGAGAGCCACATAGGATTACATAGGTTATATGGGATTAATAGGATAATAAATCTAGAGGTATAAAGGACCTTCAAGGTTATCTAGTCAAACCTCCTGATTATACAGATGAAGGAAACTGAGGCAAAGAGAGTGACTTGAGCAAGATTGTAATGGTATCAATTGGCACAATCAGGATAAGAACTCCAGTCCTTTGACTCCAAATCTAATACTCTCTATACTATGTCATGCTTCTCCAAATACTAATACATTAATGCCTTTCCATGATTGGTCATAATCCATCTTAATTTGACCCCTTTGCCAGTAACTTGAGGGATGAGATCCTAAATCACAGTGGATTACTCGTGGAACTATTTATCAATGTATTCTTGCATCAACGAATTTCTGCATTATATCTAATAAACTGAATGAATTCTGAAGATACCAATATTTTGCTTTTAAAATAAGCAGGTGTGATTAGTAACTGATATAGATAGTATATACAGGTTAGTGTGGCCAACTAATTAGTGCTTTATTTGATATTTAATTGATATAGAAGCATATTAAGTTTAATTTTATATCTACAGGTGATCTACATTATCAGACTAATAGAGAAAAGCATTTATTTACATGTGCATTTTCTCTTTCTTACAGGTGAGTACATTAGACTGGGTACGAGCTGAAAAAATCTATAACCTCTGTGAGGTACTATTTAAAGTTCACAAGGTAAGTGTACTGTGGAAATGGGACATTTTTAAATAAGCGAGAGAGTTTGAGGTTTCAGATAATTGGAGGAAAAACCAACTGCTTCATCTTTCAGGTGTATCCTTGAATTGAATAAGAAATTTAAAACATTCTGCATCCCCCCATAATCCCTATGGATTTATATCTAGTCTAGTCAAGACTGATGTGTACTTACTGGTGGCTTTTATTATCAGAAGACATCATTGGTAATATAAATGCCATTTTATCCATGGCATTTAAATCAAACATTCATAGGCATCTGATTTAGAATGGATAATTTCAAACTAGTTAATCTCTTGCTGCACAAATCAAATTTTAACTGTTCCTAATAAAATGACATGATTATGGGCTGTCTGCCATGTACTAATAAGACCTGTCAATGTAAGGGAACATGATATCTGTGAAACACATGGCATTATTTGAGATTATTTATCTTTTTTGAAAAATTAAGCATGTAATATGGAAGCAAATTGTGTAAACTGAAGAAATAAAACTATTCTTTTGAGGAAAATTATTTCATCATAAAGTCAGATCTCAAATTATATAAAAATTTCAAATCAAAACATCATTATATACAAGGAGTTTTGAACAGTGCATCTGTAATGAAAGAATTTCAAATGACATAGAAACTTCAAAGTATTGTATTCAATTAAGAACATCTATGGTTCTTAATTGGTAACTACCTATATGACATTGGGCAACTCACTTCAATCTCCTCTTCTGTAAATGAAGTGTTTAAAGGTGCCTTTAAGATTTCAGTTTCCATGATGATCTGGAAGCCTGTGATCTGAATTTTTCAGTCTATCTATCCTTTGACTCAATCAGTGAATCACAAAGGATTTATTAAATGTATCTTAATATACACTTAAATAGCATAGTCACTTTGCTATGAGCTGAGAATTTTTTTTTAAAAGGTGAGATAGCTCTTGTCTAGCCTCAAGGAGCTTACATTCAACTGAAAGACTACAACATACAGATAATTAAATTCAAGAGAAAGAATGATAGACAGGTAGAGAAACAGGTATTCAGACAAAGACAGATAGCCAATCCAAAGTAATAGGGGAGGGGTCACAACTGGGAAAATCAGAAAGGTCTCTTAAAGGAGGTGGTCTGAACCCTGCCCTTGAAGGGAGAGCATATGCTAAGGCACAAAGATAGGAGATCGAATGTCATGTATACAGGGGCAAGGATAACAAGCATTTGTATAGTGCCTGCTGGGTGCCAAACATTTCACTAAGCAATTAAAATATCTTATTTGATCTGCACAACTCTATGAGACAGATACTCTTATTTTCCCCTTTTTACTGTTGAGGAAACTGAGGCAAACAGAGGTCTAAGTGACTTACCCAGGGTCACATAACTAGTAAGTGTATTTGTACTCAGGTCTTTCTAGGATCAGCCCTCTATCTAATGTATCACCAGCTGCCAGAACAGTAAGTAGCCTAATTCAGCTGGAGCATCGAGTGCATGAGAGGGAAGATGTGTAATTACTCTGGATAGAAAGAGTGGAGCCAGACTGTAAAGCACTTTAAGTGATTAAAGGATGAATTTGTATCTTATCCCAAAGGATATAGGAGAGCCACTGAAGTTGCTTGAACAAGGGAAAAAGATAGTTAGATGTGTGCTCTATGAATATCAATTAGGCAATTGTGTTGATGATAGATTGAAGAAGAGAGAGACCATATTCAAATAGAATATTAGTAGACTATTTTCCAGGTCAGAAGTGATGAAGAATGAAACTAGGATGATCTCTCTTAATATTAGCACCTTCCCCATTGATTATCTTCAATATATCCTATAGAAATTTCATTTGTACACAGTTGTTTGCACATTGTCTCCCCCATTAGATTGTAGGATCCTTGCCTTTGTTTGTACCCCAGTGGTTAACACAATTCCTGAGACACAGTTAGAGCTTAATAAATGCTGTTTACTATCTGAATGACTAGTCAAGGAGATTGGATTGGCAAGAGGAGCCTCTGTTCCGGAGATTGGATCAAAGAGCAGGGAATGGGGTATGATGTATATATCTTTATACAGATGATTTGTACATTTTTAGTTTAGTATGTGTCTGTGGACTCCATTGACCTGAATGATGGAAGGTTACAAATTTAGAATTAGATTATAATTTAGATTAGATTATAATTAGATTACGAATTTAGAATTGAAAAGTACCTTTTAGATCATTTAGACCATTAAGTCCAAGCTTCTCACTTTACAGATGCGGAAACTAAGTCTAGGAAATTAGCATGGTTTTCTCAAGGTCACACAAGTAGCAAGTTTCAGAGGTAGGATTTGAACATAGGTTCTCTGTCTCCAAATACAATGTTCTTTCCATTGGACCATGTCACTGCTCTTCCGTGTCTGCAAATATTTTTTAAACTTTTATTAAGTGATTATAATTGCTGCCTTATTACTCAACATTACTCAAATGTTAATGTATTCTGCCAAGGTTAATTTCTGGGACCTTCAGTTTATCTTGAGGCTACTCCTTTGTTGACAAAGAAATGAAAAATCCAACCTCAAAGTCTAACTTTCAGGAATTCAAGATGCAAAAATAATTCCATTTATATTCTTGAGGGATGTAACAGATACTGGAAAGCAAAGATGTTGGACTTGAATTATTTACTTCCCTATTGATAGTTACGTAGCTTGGAGCATATGAAAGAGTTGAAAAACATTCATTTAAGTTAGTGAACATTCTGTCATTTCCAATTTTTAAAAGATACTTATACAATATGTTACCACAATCATTCCTTGAGGGAAGACTGTCTTTGCCTCTTTTTGCACCCTCAGCATTTAGCACAGTAGCTGACACATAGTAGGCTCTTAATAAATGCTTATTGAATGAATGAATACATCAGACTCTGCCTGACTTTTATTTCCTCCACACAAGTGTGTTACTGAAAGCATCTCAGAGTACACTCAAAGTCTCACAATAATTAATCACTCATAAGGTTGGGAACATAATTTTGTATCTCTAACAACACCTTCTGAAACTATTTATTTTGTTTGTATCGAATGTTGCAGAATCTTTTTTTTGAAACTAAACCACCATGCAAAAATCAATTTTTGTCTAGCATAATTTGTAAGTTTGATGTTGATTCTCTCCCATCTTTAATTTTTCTAACATGAAGTTAATTTATATTTCAGGAATTAGAGTAAATGTAAAATCAAAAAACAAACTATTACTTTTGAGTTTCAATTTTTCTTGATGATCTTTGTTCTTAATCCCCCTCCCATAATTATATCTATCAATGTTTAGACCAGAATCAAGTTTTAAGAAATTATTTTGTTTCTCAGTGGTGTTCTTTTCTCCCTAGAGGTTATTTTTCTTCCACCTATTAAAATTATGTCTATACCAAATTTCTACATCAGCCATGAAATTGATGAGAAAATTGCATCAATCAGTGCCTTGATTGCAGTCGTGACTTAAATTATGAACATCATCTGAATAGTGTATCTAAGACATACCTTTTTAATGATGAAATGGAATGCACTTCAAGTAACATTAATTTCCCCTGAAAAAAAATAAATTTATGTTTAACTTCTTTTGGGCAAAGTAAAACCATCCATAATCTTTCTAAATCATTTTTTTCTATTAAAACTAATGAAATGGACACATTTGTAAGTTAATGAATTTGCTTTATATTCAATTCAACAAACATAATTCTATTGCTGTGTGTAAGGCACTGTTCTATTTGCTGGAGATACAAAGGTAAAACCAACAATCCTGCCTTTGAGGACCTGATTTTCTGTATATAAATACATACATGCCCATGTTATTTTAAACTGGACTACTTATTTCATCAGTGAAGGAACCTCTTTGGGGGTGGAGGAATAGAGAGGGAGAGAATCCATCTGACCATTTAGAACATCCAGAACAGCACCTATTCTGTGACTTATATTCTTAGAGAGTCACCAGGCAATAGTAAGGTCAAGTGACTTACCCAGGGTCACATAGCCAGAAGGTCAGAAACTCTAACACTCTCTTTCTCTGCCTCTCTCTCTCTGTCTCTCTCACTCTGTGTCTGTCTCTCTCTCTCTCTCTCTCTCTCTCTCTCTCTCTCTGTCTCTCTCACTCTGTGTCTGTCTGTCTCTCTCTCTCTCTCTCTCTCTCTCTCTCTCTCTCTCTCTCTCTCTCTCTCTCTCTCTCTCCTCTCTCCTCTCTCCTCTCTCTTCTTATATTCAGAAACAATACATAGATTGAGAAGGAGCTAGTGACAGGAGAGAGAAGAACAATAAGAACAAGAAGGAGGAAGAAAGAAGGGAAGGAATAGGAGAAAAGAGGAGTGGGGAAGAGGGGAGAGAGAGGAGGAGAGGGGAAGGAAGAAGGAAGGATAGATATGAATGTAGGTTTAGATATAGATATCTCACATTGTTCTTTATACCAGTGAAATCACAGGTCATATATACACACTCAAACATACATGGATATACACACATACATACATACATACATACACACAAACACACACATACATGTGTGTGTGTGCATATATGTGTGTGTGTGTGTGCATATACACACATATATATATACACACACCCTATATCATGGGCAACAGAAAGAGGGAAAGACCTGGAGTCGGAAGAGATTTGTTTTTGAATCCTGACTCCAGTACATTCTAGGCTTATTCCCATATTCAATTCACGTGTTCTCCCTGAGCTTTGGTTTCTTCATCTGAACAGTGAGACTAATAATGATTATATTACCCTCCTCATAGGTTTGTGTTCTCACACAAAAGTGCAATTACTAATTTCAGTATTATGATCTGTATTTCCCATTGGTCCCATCAACATGTGGGACCTTTCTCCACTGATATAGATAATAATCTCTACTGTCAGGTTATACTTAAGGATTTTACTATGCTGTTCATGGATTTTTTGAGTATGAGGTAAAATAAAATACTTCTACATAAATATATTATATATACATCATATATTATCATATATCATATTCATTATACACATACATACATATATCTTTTATACTATATAATAAAAAGAAGCCTGGCCTAACAGTCTGGACTCTACTCCTAAATCTTTTACTTATTTCCTTTGCAAACTTAAGCAAGTAACTTCAGCTCTCTGCTTATTAGGTTGGGTTTTTTTCCCCCTCTCTAAAATAAAGAGGTTTAGTTAATTGACAAGTAAAGTCTTTTCCATCATTTTATATTGTAATATTTTACCTCCTAAGCTCCTCTCAAACTCAAACATTTTATGTGCTCTGTGTTAAGGTCCCTTCTACCTCTGATATTTTGTATGCCTTCTATATCTAACATGCTTTTCTGTGTTCTTAGGTCCTTTCCAGCAATTAAAACAACTAAACTTTTATTATATGTTTTTCAGCTCTGGCTTGCTGATGACTACTGGTTACAAGCAAATTTTTATCTAGGTCTTCACCAGGACTATGATCTGGAAGACCAACGGCCATATTGCTTCAGTGTCATGGTTGGACAGGGAAAAAGTCATTTTTTCAATGTAGAGCTAGGGAGTGAGCTAGCTGTGTGGGAAAAATCATTCCAAAGAGCCATTTTCATGGAAGTTCAAAGGACAGGGGTAAGTAATATATATATATATGTTCTTTATCAGTAAACTTTGACCCTTAATAGCCAGTATAGGAAGTCACTGAGTCATATATGATAGATGCTAGAAAAATATTTTTTCTTTGTTCTAATAAAGTTCAGTTTATTTTCTGATAACAACATAATATCTTTAACCATGTAAGTGTTGGTTAATCCATGACAGTCATGCTGAGCAATATTTATGTGTAATACCATGGATTATAAGAGAAGTAAAAAGTGAGGAGGAAATATTTAATTTTCATACTTGGAAAATGACCCATGCTTTTAGTTGTTATATTCTTGAACTGATGTCCAATAATGATCTACTCTCTGAATATAGCCTGAAGTGTTGGGTTTGCCTTGCTGATTGTATTTATAGAAGACCAAATAACCACATAAAAATCAAAGGACTCAGCTAGTTATCTGGATATTCGGTTTTCTAGAATATTATTTTCCTTTCTGTCCTGCATATTGATCCAAAAGGAATTTTTTTGAAGGATTCTCATGTTTGGCAGATACGTTTTTTATTCCCTACTGATGACAGGAAATAAGTTACATACAATTTCTCATGGAAAGCCATTGAATTGATAAAAAAAAGAATTGATTAGACTGTGTACTATCTAAAATAATAGAATCCCTTTGAAGGAGGATATGGATCACCAGAAATAAGAATAACAGAACATAAATAAATCAAATATATCACAGAGGAGATAACATTTTGCACAAACAAAAATGGAATAATTTTTCCTCTAACCTTGTTTGCTATATCATGGATATCATAAGCATACTGTAAACCAAGTATTAGTAATATCTCTAAATGAAATTTTGAATTCTAATTTTAGTCCCATATTTGATTTACTACTCACATGTGTTGATATATAGATAGAGGTTGAAATAATTTTACTCTAGATAATGGAAGCACAGTGAAACCTATTTTGGTAATATAAAAGGCAACTTAGCACGGTGCCTGGCACATAGTAAGTACTTAATGAATGTTTATTCACTGACCGATGGGAATTTAATCACAATAAAAAGGTTCAAATCCCACCTACAACATACTAAGTGACAATGGAAAATCACTCAACTTCTCTGAGCCTCAGTTTCCTTATCCATAAAATGGGGATAAATGTACCTCTCTGACAGAAGTGCAGAAGTCTCATGAACTTCTCTACATAAATCACAGCACAAACCTTCAAGCTTATATTTTTTGTATATGAAAGTCTATATATTTTGACTGGTATTTTTGTGGGTATAGTGAGATAAAAGGACAACCATTCCTGTGTATGGCTAAAGTGCAGAATAGGCCCTATCTCACAAGTTGTGATACTCAAATGTGATAGTGTATGTAAAGTGGCCTATAAACCACAAAGCACTATAGAAATGTCAGCCTTCATTATTATTAGCTAGCTATTCCCCCCTCATTTTTTCTATTGTATATTGAACATCCCTCCAATAACTATTATAGCATTCTCCAGAGTTTAAGCTTAGTTCAGTAGAATCATTGTAATAGCAATGACATTGACCTAACTTTGTCCCCAAGGTCATCCAATTCAATTAGTTACATGAAGTAATGTTAGCACTTGCATCAATAACTTACCTTTACATATTGCTTAATGGTTACAAAGCATGGACATTTGTGCATGCCTGCACACACACACACACACACACACATACATACATGCATGCTCGCATTTATATTTACTTATTTATATATGTACAAATATATACAAAATATATACAAAAATCTCAATTCTCACTTTTGAGATAGTGAATAAATGAATAAAAAAAAACACATTTATTAAATGCTTGTTGTGTGCCTAGCACTATCTAGGTTCTGGGGAGTCAAATAGAACATCAAGACAGTCCTTGATCTGAAAGAGCTCACACTCTAATTAGGAGAAACAACACATATGGGAAAGTTCAGGTGGAAAGGCTCAGAGGTTTTTGGAGTTCAGCCACAGACTGGGTGACAAGGTCTAAGAGTGCTTAGGAAGCACCAGCAAGTCAGATGTCAATACACAGAGTTCCAGAGGGTGTGGCAGAAGGGCAAATGGTAAGACCACTATTTTTATCCCTATTTTACAGATAAAAAGACTGAAACCCAAAGAAGTTGTGATTTTCATAATTATTATATGACAGAAAAAAGGAACTGAAAACTAGGTCTTCTGGTTACAAGTCTAGCATTCACCCCATAATACTACATCAGTCATTGATTCTATTCCTAACATTATATAAAAGTAAGGAATGCGAAATTAATGGCTCCTAATCTCAAGCACTTTATAAGCTAATTTTAGGAACAAAATATGAATAAAATTTACTTCAACAAATATTTACTAGGTACATACTACGCTTAAGGCACTAACATATCCGAATGCACAAATCAATTTAGACTTACAATGACTTATGAAACAGTATATTAATAAGTCTCCATTACTATTCTACAGGTTTGGTAAGGAACTGCTAAAATATAGTATAAAGGAATAATTATAGTCAAACAGCCATTCTTGGGGGAGGGGAGGATGTAAAATTTGAGTCATATTTTGAAGATGATTTTTTAAGTCAGGTTTCAAATTGGTAGAGCTGGAGAGAGAAGGAATTCTGGGCAGGAACTTCCAAGGCCATCATTTCAAAATGCCCGCTTATAGGCAGATGAGCTAAGCCTTCCAAGACAAACAAATCTTCATTCCTATATTGAAGTTGTCTAGAGATAAAGACTATACAACCTCACTTGAGCCTATTCTAGGGTGAACACAGCCTGTAGAAAATTGTCTTGGACATCACTTTTTCACAATTTCTTAAACATTGTAACTAGCACCACCATTAAAGATGTGAGCCCCACTATATCATTGTGCAGCTGGTCACTTGTTTACATTTTTTTTCTGTAGAATTTACAGTCAACTGCAATGCCATTTCCCCTAAAATCATGTTTTCATAGAAACATATTAGTGTAACTACATTTTAACATCCTTATGGTCATAAAGTCCTTCCTTAGTTTTAAGTGTTCTAGGAGGGGCCATGGTGCATTGGAAAGGATTGGAAAGGACATCAATCAATCAAGCATTCCTGGTACTAGGAATGAAAAGCATTAAAATAATCTCTAACCTTGAGAAGCTTACCTTTTATAGGGAGGAGACAACATGAATATGTAGAAATATTTACAAAATAAACACAAGGTAATGGGTTGGTGGGCAGGAAAGGACCAAGGTGTTGATAACTTGGGGTAGCTGGAAAGACCTCGTATAGGCAGTGGGAGTTGGACTGAGAGCTTTGAAGAAAACTGGAGACTGTAAAAGAAGTTGTTTGCTGTTCTAGTTTTTTTTTTTTCTCCATTAACTAATTTGATCATTCAAACTCTTTGGATCATAATCTCCTCATCTATAATATTGGAAGTTATCATTGGATGATTCCTAACTCATTTCCATCTCTATAATTGGTCTTCCACTCATATATTTTCATTCATTCAACATTCAATAACATTTATTAAGTGATTCTCTATGTGAGATACTATACTAAATGTTGGAGAATACAAAAATTCATATGTCATGGTCCTTGCCTGTAAGGAACCTACATTCTCTTGGCTAGAGGGTTAGAACATAGAGAAGCATATGACAAGACAACGACTGAGGAGCCATAGGAATGATCCAGGCAAATTGTTCCAGATAAATTTGAGGATAAAGGGAACACCCTGAACCAGGGGTGGGGCCTTGAGGTCACAGGTTCCCCACCCCTGCCCTAAACTATAGAAAGTAGGTTAGAATAAATAGCTAAAGATTAGCTGGAATATTCAAAGAAAGTTTCTGGAAGGCACTGGCATTTGAGGTCTAACTTTTTGGCTGAGTAGTATTTGAATAAAGAGAATAGAGGGAGGATGGCCATGTAAGTGAAAAGTAATCAAAGCAATAAATTTGACCAGGGTACTGGTGAAAGATCTTAAAGTTTGGGTTTGATACATGGGTCATAGAAGTTAATGTAGGCTGTTGAACAAAGAAGTAAAATGATGAAAATGGTGATAGCTAAAACAATTTGGTCAGTGAGTCCATAAGCGTTTGTTAAGTATTTACTATGCAACAATGTAAATGGAAAGATCAAAAAGCAAGAACGAAAAAAATGCCTGAAACTGAATGCTGTGGAATTATAATGATCAAGCTTGTCTTTTAAGAAGACATGAGAAAATAAACCTTTCTCCATTATCTGCAGAGGTAGGTGACTGGATGTACAATATTGTTTATAAGATCAGATTTAATTGATTCATTGGTCAGTTTTGCTGAATTAATTTTATTACCTTTTTAAATTTGTTATTATTAAAAGAAATAACACACAGGGTAGGGGAATGGGAAGTATATATTCAGAAATGAAGGGAATAGAGAAACAAAAATATAAATAATTATAAAACTAAGCAAAATGCATTGAATTTTTTTAAAAGAAAAAATCAAGAGCCTGGGTACAAAACCTGTTCTATACTGACTCTAGCACCAGCACACTTCACTACATACAGCAGGCTATGTCTTCAGATTAAATAAACTTAGCTTGTGTCTAAGAGTAGCTCAGAAAATTCTTCTGTATCCACTCTCAAGGAATTACCTGAAGAAAAATGTAGCTATCTCATAATAATTTAGAAAAGAAAGAAATTGGAGATATGAAGATCAATTCAGTTTAAAGAGTGCTAGAATTAAACTCAAAAAATTTTATTTAAATCCAAACTCTGAATGGCCTAAGGTGAGTCATGAAACTTCTCTGTGCTTCGGTATCCTTGTTGTACAATGATGGTGTTGGACTTGCAGAGGTGTCAAAACTCACTCCTCATGGAAACCAATGGGCTAGCAGAACTCCTGACTGCTGCCTGAACCAGGTTAAAATGTAATTGGGAAATGTTTAACAAAATTAAAAAATACAATAGAATGTAGATCATGTTAATTTGTGATTTTCTAAGTCAGTATGTACCCCACAGAGTTCAGTTTCTATTTGATTGTGACACCCCTGGTAGATGATCTCTAAGGTTTCTTCTATCTTTAAATCTGTGAGCTTGTGAGTGATAGAATCTAGGCATAAGGAAATGAAAGCTATAGTATGGCAGTTATGAAAGTGGATAGAACGAATAGGAATTGTACAGAAATAATAATAAGGCTCACACATACATATAACTTTAGTTTTAAAAGTTTCACAATTTATGATTTCATTTTCACTATAATTTTATGAATCATTATCTATTTATGTTATACCCTTAAGTAGAATCTAAGCTACTTGATTCAATCATGTCCAACTCTTCATTATTCCATTTGGGGTTTTCTTGGCAAAAATACTGGAGTGGTTTGACATTTTCTTCTCCAGCTCATTTTACAAATGAGACAACTAAGGCAAACAGGATAAGTGACTTGCCCAGGGTCATATAGCTAGTAAGAGTCTCAAGCCAGATTTGTATTCACAAAGGGGAGTCTTCCTGACTCCAGGATAAGCACTCTAACTTCTGCCCTCTGTACCTTCTAGCTGCCCCTATCTCTTTCCTTAATTTTCTGAGAATACTTTGTCTAGATTTCCCCTTTGTTCCTATATCATTCTATCATTTGTTATGCTAATTTGGGTAACATGTCTTGGCTTACTATTAGACTGTAAGCTACTAGTTATCAGAAATTGTCTTTGTATTCCCAGCACATAGCACTATGCCTGCAAGTAATAGGTGCTTAATGTTGAATTGAATTAAAATACTCAAACTCAGTACTGCATTTCAGTTATACATATATATATATATATATATATATATATATATATATATATATATATTTAAATTTCAATATCTCTTCCAGGGTTCTGCTATTAAATCTATGCTCTAAGGATTTAATGTCAAAAATGAGGCAGTGGCTCCAAGGAGCCAAATATTCATCTTAGGTAATTTCCTAATCACTCAGAGCCCTGTGACAGCCTTCCTCACATCAGCACAGAATGCCACTGATCATGCTGATACTTCTAAAGGAAATGTATTAATTACCTTAGCATCACTAAATCACCCAGGCAAGGATGATGATGTATGTGGCAATGTTAGGTTCATTGATGTTTTTGGTAAAGGCAGACTCAGATCATTTGAATTCAATTGAACAAACTTTTATTATTATAGTGAGCAGAGACCTGGGAGAGATAGGATGTTTCAACAAAGCCCATACAGTCCTTACCTCATAGAACTTATAATCAGGTAGGAGAATAAGATAGTTCATACTAATATAAAATAAGATAGTTCATACTGATATAAAATAATATGTAATAGGTTTTTTAGAGAAAAATTTCCTGTTTTAGCCCGAGGAGGAAAGGTCATTGCCAACCTGGGAAATAGAGTGCCTGGTTTTTATGAGAAGTAAAACCTCAATTAACCAAAAACCCACCTAAGCAGAGCCTTCAATTGACTGAAGTTCTGCTGCCTCCTATTATAAGGGAAAAAGATGGACTATAAGAAAAATTCATGTCATGGATGTTATCAAAAAAACCCATTTCTATGTCTTTCCTTGTGGTTGCTATACACTCAGGCTATTCTCATATACTAAGGCTGTGAGAATTGATGGTCAGAACTGAGGAATCTGAGGCTTGGCCACATCCTCAATCACTGAATAATAAAAGTAAGAGCTATCATCTATGTATCACTTTAAAGGGTTTTTAAGTGCTTTACTTTACTCATTTGATCATCACAATAATCCTGTTGGGTAGGTACTATAATAAACTCCATTTTGCAATTAAAGAAATTGGGGCTAAGGTTAAATGACTTTCCCAGGGTCACATAGTTGTAACTATCTGAGTAGAGTATGGGATGATTTTATGGATCTAAGATGTGAGATATTTTTCATGCCCAATCAAACAAGTTTTTATTAAGTACCTACTATGCACCAATCACTGTATAAGGCACCAAAAATATAAGTGAGAAAAGGAAAAAATATCCCCCCTTGCAATTCATCTCATCTTTTCCAGCAGCTTGCCCACTCTGTCATCCCCACTCTCTCACTTATCTTCAATCTTTCTCCATCAACTGATTCCCTAATGTTTACAAAATGCCCACAAATCCTTCATCTTCAAAATACCCTCACTTGATCCATCCATCCCTGCTACATAGCTATCATTGCATATCTCTCCTTCCTTTTGTGGGTAAACTCCTTGAAAAGGTCCTACAATAGATGACTTCATTTATTTTCCTCTCACTCTTCTTAAATCCCTACAGTCTTCCTTCTGACCTGATCAATCAAAACTTACCTCTCCATTTTACTAGCCATCTTAATTTCCAATCCTAATGGCATTTTCTCAGTCATCATCCTTCTTGACCTCTCAAAAGCCTTTGACACTTCTTAATATTCTCTTCTCTCTAGGTTTACATAACATTGTTCTCTCCTAGTTCTCCTATCTGACTGCTTCTTCTCAGTTTCCTTTTCTGGGTCTTCATCCAGATCACTAAGCTATTCTCCCTCTCTATTATTTCACTTTGTAATATCATCAGCATCCATAGATTCAACTATCATATCTATGCTGATAAGTCTCAGATCTCCTTAAGATCTCCTTAATCTCCTTTCTCTACCAACACTTAGTTTCACATCTCCAAGTGTCTAATAGATATCTAGACCTGGATGTCCCATAGACATCTTAAACTCAGCATTTCCAAAACTGAACTCATTATCTTTTCTCCAAAAACCTCCCTTCTTCCTGACTTCCCTAATTACTGTTAAGGATACCATCATTCTTCCATTTATCCAGGCTAGCAATCTAGGTATCATCATCAACATTTCACTCCCTCTCACCTCCCATATCTAATCTATTGCTAAGGCCCTTTTAATTTTACCTTCACAACATCA
Organism: Trichosurus vulpecula; assembly: GCF_011100635.1. Classification (NCBI taxonomy): domain Eukaryota; kingdom Metazoa; phylum Chordata; class Mammalia; order Diprotodontia; family Phalangeridae; genus Trichosurus; species Trichosurus vulpecula. Next base: position 244,660,586 of record NC_050575.1, on the reverse strand, counting down.
CTGGTGTACTCCCCCTTCTCTTCTCTGACAGTGCTTCCACCTTGGGAGAGGCTTTATTGCCTTGCCATGCCTAGCAAGAGCCTGTTCTTTATTTTCCCTTCTGCAAGCCCATTTACACTCCAGTCCATCTTCCACTCATAGAGACAGCTAGGTGGTGCAGAGACTAGAGTGATGGACGTAGAGTTAGGAAGTCCTGAGTTTAATTCCAGCCTCAGGCACTTATTAGCCATGTAACTCTGGAAAATCACTAAATCACTATCTGTTTCCTCTATCAGTTTGCTCTATGTGAAATAGGGATCTAACATCAACTACTTTACAAGGTTGCTGTAAGGATCAATTTACTTAAACCTTAAAGTGCTATATAAATGCTAGCATAGTACCCAGCACATAGTAAGTGTTTAATAAATGTTTATTTGCTAACTGACTGACTGAAGAACTTACATTGTAATGAGGGAGACAACAAATATGTATCTAAGTATGTATAGTATAATTATCAAAAGGAATAAATACAAATGTATATAGAGTAAATACAAGTAGTTTGGGAGGGAACACATTAGCAAATGAGTGAAACAGGAAAGGTTTTACGAAGAAGATGGTGCTAGAACTACATTCTTTAAGGAAGAGAGGAACTCTCTGAGGTGGAGGTAAGCAGGTAATGCATTCCAGTCATAAACTGCGGCTAGTACAGACAGGAAATGGAGTATTGTGTGTTCAGAACAGTGAGAAGATTAGTTTTGCTGGCTTGAGGTGGGGTTGGGTTATAATGTCCAAATAAGGATAAAAAAAGACATTGGGTCCAGGTTGCAAAAGATATTAAAAGTTTAACAAAAGAATTGATGTTTTATCCCAGACGTAATCGAATTTGAGTAGGTCACCTAGTCAGATATATGGTTAAGGAAAATCACTCTGGCAGCATTGTATAGCATTGTTTGAGAAGTCTCTGGAGGCAATTAGAAAACTTGAAATAGTCTAGGTGAAAGCTGATGAGAACCTAAAATAGTATGGTACCTATTTGAATGGAGAGAATGGGCCAGATGTGATAGAAATTGTAGAGGTAGGTTAAGCAAAAGTTGGCACCTAATCAGATATCTAGGATGAAGGAGAGTGAGAAACCAAGGATAATGCCAAGTTTCCAAACTTGGGAGATTGGAAAGAATATGAAATAGTAGAGTTTGGAAGAGGAAATCAGTGTTAAGCCATTCAAAGTCCAGAACACCTGGGCAACTAACATTTCCTCATACATTTGGCCTAGCTCTGTATACATCAGATGTGAACTCTCAACTCTCAATTAATTAATATAATCTTTGATGGTGTGGTAGTACAGTAAAAACAAAAAAAGACCACTAGATTTAGAATCAGAAGACATAAACTTTGGGAAAGCAGATGTTGAAGGATTCAGAGAAACATTATGTAGGAACCCATAGCCAAATTGCTACAGGGGAAACCAATAGGAAAGGTATGGGAGATAATTTATCAAATGTATTGATTATATGTTAAAATGTTTTATTTATTCATTCATTCATATTCAAGAATGAAATTCTCAATACAAAGGGAAGCAATTGCAATGAGAAGGAAAAATGGGATTTGTCTGAAGATATCAAGGAATTTACCCATCAGCTGAGATTCAAAAAAAACACATGTACAGGTGATGGAAGCAAGGCTAGGGAACAAAAAATGAAAACAAAAGAATAGCATTATCCTATAAAGGTAGCATCAAGAATGATAAATATCAAAATAATTGGAAACTGACTAGGGAAGCTACAGACAATCGAAAAGTCTCTTGAGCTTTATTGATAGAAAAAGGATAAAAGAAGATATAGGATTTCTACTTGCAAAAAGAATTTGTACAAAGAGAAGGCAACAAAAATCAATCCTTTCGTTGCTTCTGTTTTCTCTTTAAAGCACAATGAGAGAGAGAGATAGAGACACAGAGATGTGTACACACATATATTTCCGTGCAGCTCCATTGACAGGCATCTAAAAAGATCACTTGAAAGAAGTGGCATATGAGCTAAACTTTGATGCAAGTAAAGCTTGGAGTCAGGAGTTGGTATTTCAAGTGTGAGGAACAACATATAGACCACTGACCATAGATGATTGAATACATGGAAGGGAAAAGTATGAGAAGATGAGTATTGAAGGAAGAGGCAAGCTGGTGAAGGATTTTATATTTAATTTTAGAGGCAATAGCAATCCACTGTTTTTTATTGTATAGAGAGGTGACATGTTCAGATCTGTACTTTAAGAAGACTACTTTAGTAACTAAGTTGAGGATAGACTGAAGAGGGTAGAGAACTGAGGCAGGAAGACCAACTAACAGGCTATTTCAATAGCCTCCAAGCCTAAGGTGAGGAGGATCTTGGGAGTGGCAATGTGAATGTAGAGAATGGTATTATATGAGAGGTGTTGTGAATGTAGAAATGAAAAATATTGGTTTCAATAACAAAATGCTTTATTTGTTGAAGATTTTTAATAAGAGTGAGAAACAAATATGTAGCCCTTTAGGAAATAGAAAGTGGTTTAAAGAATAGAAATTAAAGGATAAAAATGAAAGAGCAGCAAACAAGTGAGACAATATTCAGTCATGTCAATGGAGATTCCTTATATCATTGTCGTGATGTTTATTATCATTGTTGCTATTAATAATAACATTAATTGTTTACATATGCCATCTTACACTCACAGGAAACCTGTTAGTTGGGTGATATTATTTATCCTCATTTTGCACGTGAGCAAACTGAGGCTGAGAAATTAAGTGACATAAGTGTCAGAGGCAGCTTTTGAGCCTAGGTCTTCCTTACTCTAAGTCCAGCACTCTATCCTCTATAGCATATTACATAGTATCATACTCTACCATTCATAACAAAATCAGGCTTTTTAAAGCTTGACCAATCCAACACTCAACACATATACATTCAATTCACCAAATATTTGTTCAATTCTTACCAAAAGCATAACATAAGATGAGGCATTACAGATGTTTTTAAAGGATGTTACCCTGTTCTCATCCTCAAGGAATTTGCATTCTACTTGGGAAGGTGTAACATTCACAGGCAAATAGAGGATTATACAAGGTAGAATGAAAGAGGCAAAGAAAATATCCAACACAAATTGTATTGGACAATTTGAACAAAAAGACAGCATTTTCATCCCGAGGCATCAAGAAGGGCTTCTTGAAGTAGGTGGCACCTGAGATAAACTTTGGAGTAAGGGAAGGTTCTCATCATATAGAGGTGAGGCTGTAGTACATCCCTGCCATGGACAACAGGGGTTTTTTGTTAACTTTTTGAAGTTTCTAGATCACTCATATCTTCTACTATACTTATACCTAAGTTGCTTCCACTTAATAAGTCACAGAATAGATTCATAATCTTATCTACTTGTGTTACGCAACATGGAATATATACTGAGATGCATTTATATTTATCTGATGAAAAATTACAGCTCTTCTCTCCCTATTCTACATTATTCATCTATTTAGACTTCAGCTCATCTTCACAAAACAGGCAATATAGAAAAGAGCAAAACTATCCATTTAAGTAAAGAAAACATTTAGTGAGGGCCCCACAAAAGAACTTTTATTTAAATGATCATAAAAATGGTTATCAGACAACACACTAGAGCTAAGAAAAAAAATTAACAAAATCATTTAAGGCTGACTACACCTTACTACGAAACCACAATAAACAAGGGCAAAAATATACTCCTGGAGACTCAGGAGTTTTTTTTTGTTGTTGTTGCATGATGATTCCTTGGAGGAGTGTGAATGATTAGGCAAAGGAAGGAAGAAATAGAGCTCAGACAAAGTCTGGGATAAGGATGACTAAGGATGTATATTAATGGACCATCACATCCGTGGAAAATTTTCCTGAAACTGAAATCCAACTAGAAGATTGGTGAAAATATTCTTCCTCTGTCTCATATAAGTACATATTTTTGCTTGAAACAAGATTTCAAAACAATTTTCTCTTTAGAATTGATCTGAGACTAGAGGAATCACATCTGTTCTTAATGTAGCTAAATATAGTCTTGGCTTTTTTACTTACTAAATAACAACCTTAGTTAATCATATTTATTCTAATGACTCTCCTACTTTGGGATCAGCCAATATCCAAGAGTTCCCTTATAGATTTGTCCGGTGATATGCTAAAGAATAGGCAGTTCTTATCCAGAAAGAAAGGAAACATTTCTCTTGGATGATCCTCTGACATACAAACTCTTCCTCTTAGTATTCAAAGTTCTCTGTTAATCAACTTCAGCTAGGCTTTCTCTTGTTACTCCCATTCTTGTTCTGTGAACTCCAGCCAAATTAGATTACTTGATCTTCACATATTTCTGCTCTTCCCAAGCTATTAGGTCTTCTCACCTAATTCCCATGTATCATTGAAAACCCATTTCAAATATGATCTCCTCCACAAAGTCTTCCCTGCTGTCCCAGAAAAAAAGGTGATCTCTTCTCCCTCTGAACTCCCATAGTATTTTGTAACATATTACAGTTTCACTTTCTATTTTGAATTTTAAGTCAGTCCATCAGTGAACAAGCACTTATTAAGCCTACTTTGTGCGAGGTACTGTGTGCTATGCTCTGAGGTTGCAAAGAAATGCAAAAGAAAAAAAAATAGCCACTACATTTTTTTCAATTTATAGGGGCCTAAGAACTTAACACCAGAAGCCAATCTGCTGGCAATGTCTCTCCACATTTAAAGGAATTAGTACTTGGCAGGAAACACAATCTGTCACTGAAACTATTCTCAAATCTTTTCTAATATTATAGGCTCCCAGAGCTTACAGTCTAATGGTGCAGCCTTTGAGAATTATCTCCACACTGATATAAGGCATCAGAGTAACACTTTGTTTATGTATTATCCTTCCTATAAAACTACAGTCCAGTGTGGATAAGGATTCTGTTTTATCCTTCTTAGACTTAGAAAAAACACTAAAACTGGAAAATGCAGAAACTATTTAACAATCCCATTAATAGAGGATGAAATTGAGGAGGTCTAGATAAAGAATAAAAGGCTTGCTTAAAGTCACAAAGCTTCTAAGTAAAGGCAAAGTAAAGATTTTAACTTGGGTATCCTGACCAAAGCCATGTACCTATGCTGTTCTACCCTTATACCATGTTCTCTCTCTCCCATACTATGTTGTCATATATATGATGGATAGATGATTGGATAAGTGAAATCTATAGACCAAATAGATGAAACCTAGAAGTACATGTGAATAGTTCTTTGATCTACAGATTATTCAGAAAAATCATATTGCTAAATCTGTTACCCCAGGAAATCAGCCTCTTGTTCCAGCTTATTAAGCCTCACTTACCCCATGTATACAGTAGTCTCTGACACTTAGTGGTAAGCTTATATTATTCAGAAACAATAATCATTATCATCTTCTGTAGAACCTAATTTATCAGGATGTCGAGAAGTGAACTATCCCACATGACTGAATATTCTGTTTAATTTGTCTTTAAACTTGAAGCTTTAAAAAACTGAACGTGGGTGGAAATCTTTTTACAATGTATGACGTATTCCACTGCCTTTATAGCCAGAGCATACTAGAAAAAAACATGAATATATTCTTGATGCCTCAGGATCATTATGGGAATTAGGTATTATACTTTTTTGCCTTTCAAATGTCATCAAGGAGTGGTAAGGTGTGTGGGGCTATTTGCCACTAAAATATATGATAGCATAGGAATGTCTCTCTATACCAGCACCTGCCTTAAATGAGCCATAGAAGTGGAAAGGGGGGTAGGCAGGTAGAAATGCATGAATAAAATCTCTCTTTCAGCCACCAGGTGGTGCCCTGAGCTCAAGATGCTCTAGCTCCCCTTCAGTTTCTATCTTACACATGTGCCTAGGATGGATGTCTGCCTGAAACCCTGCATGAACATCCTGGGTCCCACCCACCCAGCCTTTCCATTCTTCTTGTGAATATCTGCTGGAGTTTACCTTGTGTTATTTAGGTTAGGGTTTAAAATACAAAAAGAAAAATGATCACATAATGTTTTATTCCTTCCCCCAATCTCTTAGATTTTTATCTGTTTTCCCATCTTCACATGATCCAAAGGAACACACATACATTTCTTATATATTTTACTACTTTTACTGAATGGAACACAGAGTGAAAGTATAGCAAAATTTCTGAGAGGTTGCTCATCCACCACTTCTATCAAGATCTAAACTTTCCCCTCCTTAGCAGTAGGCTCTATTCACATTAGGATCAGAGTTCCCAACTTCAATTTTGTCAAGGAAAGCAATGCTCCCAAAGATTATATAAAGAGGAAGTTAATGTAGACCCTACATATACATCATAATAATAAAGAGGAGGAAAGAGCAGGCTCATCACATGGCAGGTGACAATCCCTAGTTCAACGTCCAACAGAAACAGCATCTGCTTCCTTGATGATTGTTCTCTGCTCCAGTGATCATTAGGAGGTCTCTTTGGAGTTTTCAATATCACTGTTTGCTATCCTCTTGGTACCAAGGTCCCTATGACTTCATACAACAATTTTACTGCATATTCATTCAATATCACAAGTCAGTTTCCTGTCCATCTTCAATGAATGACAGAATTTCAGGAGTGGGAAGAGACTCCAGGGAGCATCTAGTTCAACCCATAACAACAAAAAAAAATCCCTACTATAAGCTGCCTAGCATTTGGCATCCATTTTGTCTGATGAATTCTTGGCATTCAAAGCCCTTCACAACTTGTCCTTCTTCTCCTTTTTCATTCTTCTTACACTTGACTCCCCTTCATATAATCTGTAATCCAGTGACACTGACCTTCTTGTTGGTCCTTCTACTAGACACTCCATCTATAGACTTTGAACATTTTTACTAACTGTTCTCTATGTCAGGAATTCTCCCCTTGCTCATTTCTGCCTCCTGACTTCCCTTGATTCCTTCAAGTCCCAGTGAAAAATCCCATTTTCTACAAGAAGCCTACTGATCCCTATCAATTCTAGTATCTTCCTTCTGTGATTGTTTCCAACTTTTCCAGTATAAATTTTGTTTGTGCATAAGTGTTTTTATGTTGTCTCCCCAATTAGACTGTAAGGTACTTAAGAATAGGGACTGTCTTTTGACTTTTTTATATCCCCAGTGCTTAGCATAGTGCCTGGTAAATAGTAGGTGCTTAATAAATACTTATTGACTGAGGAACTCCTATGAGAGGAACTCATAATCTCCCAAGGCAGTGCATTCCATTTTTTGATAGCTCTGATTTTTATGATCACAGATTTAGATTTAGACCTCAGAATTCATCTTATCCAACCCCCTCATTTTACCTGTGAGGGAAGTATGACACAGCAAAGCTAAGGGACTTACCTGAAGTCACACAAGTAGAAAGAGATAGAGTTGTCATTTCAACCCAGATTTTTCTAACTGCAGATCTAGTGTTCTTTCCAATTTGATATGGTGCTTTGACAATTTTTAAGGTCTAGACCTCTCCAGGGGTTCTTAACCTGAGGTCCATGAGTCCCATAATACATTTCAGGAGGTCTGTGAAACTGAATGGAGAAAAATAATTATATCTTCATTTCAATATAATTTTTTTTCTATAATCCTATGGTTTTAATTTTTTGTATTTAAAGTATTATTTTGAGAAGGGATCTATATCAGACCACAGACATGAACACAAAATTAGGAATCCTTGCTTTACAACAACCTTAGTGGTTTTTTTTTTGTTTCTTTTTATTTATTCCATGTAGCTATACAAGTTACAGAAAATTCTCATACCTTTGGGACTTTCACAAGGAAATATAAAGAAAAAGATAAATCCACCAGAGCACACATTAAAGTCTAATAGCCCCAAACTTCTCCACCCTCTGAGATTTGTGTTTGCTTTATAGTTTCAAGATCTAGAACCCACAACTCACCTCCCCCAATCTCCATCCACTCCTCCTTGATCCTGTAATTTGTTGTTTTAATCATCTCTTGAGTGGAAAACTAGGTATCAAAACCCAAAGCATATCGGACAACTTGTAGGATATAACCAAGAGAGCACTTTCACAACTCAGGCAGTTTAGGTTTGAAGATAAGATCTGACGTTGATAAGCTATGTGACCTTGGATCCTATGAATCAGAACTATCCAGAAGTGGAATGGGATGTTTGGGGAGGCAATGAATCCCTCTCATTTGGAACTCATAATCCTAGTCACCTACATCTTAAATCTGTATTTTCAAGGATAATTTAGAAATACTGATGGCACAAAGTTACTTAAATAATTCAAAGCAGCTACAATTCAATTGGTGGTAGGGCCCCCTAAACCTATTCCAGTTGTAGCACATTCATACCTTGGATAGGGAAGGAATTGAAACTATTGTTATCAATGGAAAAAAAAAATGCATTACTACTAGTGGCCAACCTTTGAATGACAAGATGAGCTTTGCTGAACTTTGATAAAAATGTTTATTGCACAGCAATTCATCACCAGAAGTCTTTCTAATTTGGAAGGGCCATCCAGAGATCATACTCCACTAGCCTAACCTTCAGGAATCCAGGGACACACCAAGAGAGAAAGACAAATTTGAGTAGCCAAATAAATATATTCAGGATTCTGGAGACAAAAAGAGAAAAAAAGAAAAAGAGAAAAAATGACCTTTTAGTGGAGAAAATTCACTGAACAATCAGTGTAACCCATGAGTTAACAATGTGCTTCTCTACTTGTTTGCAATGAATTGACATGATAACCTTGGATAAGTCATTTAATCTTTTTTGAATTATTAGTTTACATAAAAAATGTAATTACTATTTTCTGTCTTTGAGTTGTATTATAAAGTTTAATGAATTGATGTTTAGAAAGCACTTTCAGATAAAAAGTGCAGAATATAATTACTTTGAATGCTAAAAACAATTTCCAGATACATGCTTAAGGAAAGCAGGCTGAGGTTATCCATAAACCCTCTGCTAATGTTAATGAGAGTTCTTAAAACATTTTGTATGGTACATTGAAAATATGTTCCATTGTTTCACCTAGGGAAAAAAAAGACAGAAAGCACCTAATATAAATTCAGTGAGATATTAAATAGTACCTAGATTAGAATAGATTTATGGGATCATTAAAAGGTAATTACTGATTTGTTATCCAAAGCACCAGTTTAATTACACAATTAGGTTTTAGATTGCCTCCATTACATACAGGAAACTTATTGTAATTTTAATTTACCTAGTCATTTTGGGTTTTTGAGTGTTTTTTTTAAATGTAGTTTTCGAGCTAGGTTTATTTTGAAGTTAATGCCATCAACGTAATTGTGTGGTTAAAGAGACAATATGGTAAGAATCGTAGTTATGGATTCAGAAGGTTTGGGTTAAAATTTACTACCTATATAACTTTACACAAATCAAACAAACCCTCTAGGCCTCAGTTTTGTCATTTTTAATGTAAGGGGGTTCAATTAGCTGACCTTTGAGGACCCTTGCTGTACTACATCTGTGCTCCTTTATTTATTTCACTTAAGTAGTTTTTTTTTTCAAAATTACAGTAGCAATCCGTTGACTTTTTACAATTAGTAACTTTACTAATTATGAGAACTTTGGAAACAAATAGTAGTTCTTAAATCTTTATACCATTTATGCCCTTATATTTCTCATAGAAAAAAAAAAAAGAATTGCGCATGTCCACCAAGGAATTTTAGGATATTTTAGAATCTCTTCTTAATTATGGTTATAAGAATTTATTATTTTTCTTTTAAACCATCATACACTTGACATGCCTCCAGTGCAATTCAGTTCAACAGGTATCATTTTTGCCTATGCACTGTGATAGATGCTAGGAATACAAAGACTAAAGGAATTATAAACCCTGTCCTCAAGAGGCTTACTTTGGGGACCGGAGGGTGGGGGATTTATAACATTTACACAGATCAATAAACACAAGCTAATTTAAGGAAAGAAAAAGAGCACTAAACCTAAGATTATCTTAGAAGAGTCCATATAGAAGGTGATGCCTGATTTGAGCTTTGAATAAAGTTAAGGATTCAAAGAAAGGGATCACAATTTTTTAAATTTTAATTTATGGAATAAAAAAGGCATTTCCATAACACAATATAATAAAAAAGATCATTGCACATGAAACTGCAAATCCATTATGTACAACTTGCTATTCCTTTTGAATATATAATAAAGTTATCATGGCATTTTTTTCCTTTTTATTTCTTCCCTCCCTTCCCCTCCCATACCATTAGGGTCTACCATTAGACACAAATGCATGTATGTGTGTGTCTGTGAAATCATTCTATATATACTTCTATGGTTCACATTTCAGACATGGGTGACAACCTTTGCAAAAGCCTAAGGATATGAAATAAAATATTAAATTTGGTATAGAATTTGTCAGTCAGTTTGGCTGAGTGAGAGATTATATGAAAGATACTAATGTGAGCTAAGTCTGGAAAGGTAAGCTGGTGTTAGACTGGGAAAGGCTTTAAATGCCAAGTGAAGAATTTGTATTTACACTCTCCAGTAATAGAAAGCCACTGGATTTTCATGAGCAAAGGAATGACATAGTTAAATCTGTGTTTTAGAAATATCACTTTGACTGCTGTGTAGATAATGGATTAGAAAAGGAGACATTCAAAGCAGAGAGACCAATTAAAAGGCTAATAGTCTAAGCAAGAGAAGATGAAGACCTAAACAGAGGTGATGACTATGTCATAATTAGAGGGAAGGAGACATATTCAAAATATTTTGCGAAAGGAGAACTGAAAAGATTTGACAACTGATTGTATAAGGGGAATTGCAGATTAAAGGGACAAAGACAACTTCAGGGCCACAAACCTGAGTGACTGAAAGGATGATGCCATCCTCAGCAGGAATAGAATAGTTTAGAGGGGGAAAGTTGATTTCTTTTATTGTTGTTTAGTTGATTATTTGTGTTCAACTTTTCATGACCTGATTTGGGATTATCTTGGCAAAGATAATGGAGCAATTTGCCATTTCCTTCTCTAGCTCACTTTACAGAGGAGGTAACAAAGACAAACAGGGTTAAGTGACTTACCAATGGTAACAACTAATAAATGTCTGAGGCCTGATTTGAACTCAGGTTCTCCTGACTCCAGGGCTGGAAATCGATCCACTGTGCCACCTATGAAACTATTGAAATGTGTTATATTCTCAAATGATAAAAGTATTCTTATAAATTTTTTGTAAGCATGAAAAAGATTAAGGAGAGTTTCTGTGCTTAGTTTTCTTCTAATTAGTGTTTGTCTTCAGTTCAAATTTAATGGAGTATTATATCAATTTTTACAAAAGCTAATCATTATGATTTTGCATGTTTATATTTATCAAAATACTGAGAATACTGATGCTAAGAATGCTATGCTCTTCAGGGAATTATATGCATTCATCTAAGGTGCATATATTAATATTTTATGTTTTTTTGAAATTCATATGAACTTTTAACATTTGCATGATCCCTTTATGCTCCAAAAAAGTGACAGTCATGTTGATTTTCATCAACATCATCATCATCATCATCATCATCATCTCACCATCATCATCATCATCACTTTGGGACATTAGTTATTGTTTTATTCAGTTAGTAAATTTTAAGTGAGCCTAGGAATCGTAAGTCTCATAAATGGAGAGGACTTTAAAGGTTTCTTATTCCACCTATAAAACAGACGCATCATTTTACTCTATATATGCTGCAAATGGTGTCAACTATATTGAACAAGATGCTTCTCTCAGGTTAAGCTCATCACCATGCTGCTAACCAAGCCCTCACTAACACCACCTCCCTCTGCCTCCTTTCCCCTCTGATAGGAGAGTTGGAGGGCAGTGTACCAAGCTCCTCCCAATGCCTTTCTTTATTGAAGGCAGAAACTGATCAAATCACCCCACCATGCATCTGCACTCTGCCTGTTTTCAACTCCATAGAACAAGATGCCTCTTGGCCTTCCACCCCCCTCACTTTTCCTTCCTTCTGTTTTGTATTCTCTCTTCTCTTTAGAGTGTAATCTCCTTAAAGACATGGACTGTCTGTTTTTATTACTTAGTATAAATGGTATATAATAAGTGCTTTTATTACTTAGTATCCCCAGCACTTAGCATAGTGCTTAGAATGTGGTGGGCACTTTAAAAAATAAGTTGTTTGGATTAGATTGGATTTCCTTTATAACATCTCTAACAAGTTCTAATTACATCAAGTAGATAGATTTTGGAATAGAATAAATAACAATCACTGAAAAAGCAAATGTACATATGAATGAAGAAGTATTTATTAAGTGCTTACTATGTGCCAAAAACTGTGCTGAGACCTGGGGATTCAAACAGAAGAAAATGAGGCAGTCCCTTTTCTCAAGAAACTCATACTCTAATTGGGGGAAACAATATATATTACAGAATTTAGTTGCAAGGTAGGGGAAAGGAGACTGAAATTCCAAATTGATCAGTGCTAAGGTATGTGGAAAGGCCCAGAGACGCTTGAGATAGAAAAGCAATTCAGTGACAGTGCCTGGAGTTTGGAGAACAAAACAATAGGGCAAATGGCAAGTCCTAGAGGACCTTAAGAAGCAGTGCCAAAGCCAATGATAAAGTCTGGTCATCCTACACATTGGCATGTGCCAGCACATTGCCTGGAACATAGTAGGCACTTAATAAATGTTGATTGATTTATCTTACCAGAACACTTTTAAAGCTAGTGATTCTCGGTATGAACTGGGATAACCACATGGTGTTTAGTCTTCTCATGAAGCCTGAATGTGGGAAAAGTGAAAAGCAGACAAGGGAGTCTGGGTGTTCTCAGAGTTATCTGGGAAAAATGAAAGGTGTCACCAATTTATGTCTGACTCATCATCTGATAAAAATCTCCTTCTTACCCCACACTTGAGTAACTATGTATTATTTGTAAATAGACTTTGTATGATTGTTCTTTGAGGAAATTAGAATGATGATTTATTGATCAAGAATAGGTTAATTTCATTTAGTTTTTTCATAGGAATACTGAACTGGTAGATCAGGGGGATGTGTTATATATCATTTATCAAGATTTTCAGCAGAAGATTTGACAAGGCTTCTTGCTATACTTTTAGAAACAACATGAAGAGATACTGGTGGATTATAATGCAGGTGGGAAGATTTAGAAATAGTTGAATGACTAGACTCAAGGCAGAATGATTAATGGATTGATGACAGCCTGAAGGAAGTTCTAGTGTATTACACCAGGGATCTTTCCTAAGCTATCAATATATTTATCAGTGATTTAAATCAGAAGTTCCCAAACTTATTTGGCCTACCATCCCCTTTTCAAAAAATAAATTACTCAGTGCACACTTGGAAATCTACTTTCTTTAATCCGTTACCATTTTGTAAAATTTACATAATTTCAAAAACATAAAATGTTTTTTAAATGACACATCTTAAATTTAATAATTTATTGTAAATTTGTGGGGCTTTTCCTGCACTGAAATTTTGATGATGCAATATTGTAACATGTAACCATGTACTATAGTATTGCAAAGCAGTCATTACAGATTCCTGCCCGTGCATGCTGGACTTCCCAACAATGTGCAACACACCCACACTTGCCTGTCAATACTTGCTTGTTAACACCTGTCAATGGACTTGATCACTGATGGATTATAACTTGCATTTTGTGTATTTATTTGGAAAATAATGTAATCAGCATGATTTTAACTCTGTAACACAACAGATGAAACAAATATGAAAGTTTTTTCAAAATTTTCTTATCTTCTCTTCTTTCCTTCATCTTCCACCATCCCCTTATTTTTTATTAAGTGCCCCTCAACCGCACTTCAGTCTTCTACCACCTCCTCAATCGTTCCAGCACCCCCAGGGAGTGGTGTCACTCACTTTGGGAACCTCTGAATGGTGACTGTGCCAGTTCATTGTAGCTGATATTTAGAAGCTTCCACAAATGAGGCATACTGGCCAATGATGTTAAAATCAAGAATCTTCTCTGCAGTGTGTTTTTATTTTATACAAACAAAAGCATCTGGCTTTCTTTGAGACAACCAGAAACCTGAGGTGTTTGGAGACAGGAAAGAGGAGCAAGGAGATGGGCAGAGCGGAGTCTCACTGGAGACACAAAAGATAATTCATGAATTTCTGGAGTGGCAGAATAAATGTGTGACTTAGTCAATAGGAATCTGGGCCCTGAATAAGATGATCTTCAGGTCATCATGAGGGCGAAAAGGGATCTATGATCTATTTAGTAGCAACCTCTTGACCTGGTTTCTAAGTTGTGGCAGGCTATCATTGCTATCATTATATATCACTCTTCTGTCCTATAAGATAAGCCTGCATCTCACTTACCTCACATATCCAGTCATTTGCCAGATCTTAAGTTTTCCACCTCTATAATATCTCTCTCATTGTGCTTTTCTGTCTGCTTATGTAGCCACCACTCTAGTTTAGGCCTTCTGTCCCTGTACCCTGGAGTGGTACAAAAGCATCATAATTGGTCTCCTTACCTCAGGTCTCTCCCCTCTTCATAACTGTCAAAGTGCTTTTTTTTTAAAAAATCTCAAATCTGACCTCTTTACTCGCATACATAATAGATTACCTCTGGATTCTATCGGTCAAAAATAAAACCTGGAACTGGAAAAAAAATTTAAAAGAAGCCTAATAAGTAATCTATAAGGGGAGAGATCCAAAGTCAGTGGCCCACTCACTCCAAGACTCTGTAAATTTTTTATTATGTAAAGTTTAAACAAAGACACAAGGAAACAACAGCTGATTGGCCAGCACAGAGACAGTTTCCAAATAAGACACAAAGGTTGTTTAAGAGATGTAATGAAAGGAAACTCCTTACATTGTTTGTATCAATGGTCAGATACCTGGAAAGATTTTTGGGGGGTCAGCATGACCTATCTGGTCTCAGCAACAAGTCTGGTCTCTCAACTATGCAGGGCTAGGTCCAAACAATGTAATAAAGTTTTCCCACAGATCAAATATAAATGCTTCTGTTTGGCATTTAAAACTCTTCACAATAAGGCCCAACTTAACTTCAGAATTTTGTTATACTCTTCTTCCTGTACTGGAGTGCCCAGGGCTTAGCACAATGCCTGGCACATAAAAAGTACTTAATAGATGTTTATTGATTGATTGACCATACTCTCTGGTCCATTCAAACTGGCCTTCTTCCTATTCCATGTACATTACATTTTCTCCTATCTTTGTGCCTTTTTCCTGACTGTTACCTAAACCTGAAATGCACTTTCTCCTTACCTCTGCATCTTAAAATCCTTCATTTCCTTCAAGATTTATGAAGAAAACTATCGCCATCTACATTAACATTTTTCTGGTCTCCTCTCCTGGTTCCATTTCTCCCAAGATTACCTTGTATTTATTTTATTTACATTTTGTGGGTATTTATTTATGTGCACTTTGTCTCCCAATTAAAGAATCAAGCCCCATGAGAGTAGAAACCATTTCAATTTTTTGGTTGTTGTTGTATCCTAGAGCCTATCATGATAAATGGTATGTAATAAGTGCTTGTACTATTTAATTGATTTGTTTATTGGAGAACCGGTCCAAATTGATGAGCACACAAATACATTTAAGTGTTTGAATACTTGAGAGATCTCCCTGCTTAATTTTTAACATCTACAAATTTAAATTCTTGCAAAAGGTTATAGGAAGAATCAGAGAAACATTTGAAAAATGATTTAAAAGTGATGTAAAAAACACTTATGTGGAGGCATAGACTTGAGTATTTGAATAATAACTCACCATGAAGTATTTTGGGGCAAGTGGTATCAAAACAAAACAACTTTATAAAATGTGTTACTCCAAAATGATTACATAGGTCAACATTTTCTTTGCAGAGATCTCTTGTTTCCCATAAAAATGCCTAAATTTTGTTTATTTAAAGTGATATCCATTTTTAGTTTTAAAAAGGCACCTTTCTGGGGCAGCTAGGTGGCACAGTGAGTAGATCACTGGCCCTGGGGTCAGGAGGACCTGAGTTCAAATTTGACCTCAGACATTTGACACATGTACTAGTTGTGTGACCTTGGTCAAGTCACTTAACCCCAATTGCCCTGCAAAAAAAAAAAGGCATGTTTCCCAAATTCATCAATCTTTTCCATTATGAAAACTTTTTATCTGTAGTATGCAACATATCAGATATGTTTAAAAAATAATCTTCAAGGCAAATATGACATTAAAAGGATTTTAATTTTTTTTTTAAATATCATCTTCCTTTGTCATTGTATCCCTTCTCTCTCCCACTTAGGGAGTCTTTTTTCTTTTAAGAAAAGAGAAGGGTGAAAAATAGTTCATAAAAATTAATCAGCACATCCATCAAAACCAAAAATATTTACAGCATTCCATATCCATACATCTATAGCTCCCCACCTTTTATTGAGAGGGAGATGGATGGTGGATTATCTTTTCTTCTGAGTCAAGCTTGATCATTCTAATTACACATCTTATTGATTTGGTTTTGTTGTAGTTCTTTCCATTTATATGTCTGCAGTCATTGTGTGCAGTGCCTCATTTCATGTAAGTCATTCTGTGGCTCTCTGTGTTCTTCATTATCATTAAGATGCAGTTATATAGTATTATACTCCTGTACCAAAATCTATTTAACCTTTTCCCAATCCATGGACATCTACTTTGTTTTTAGCTCTTTGCTGCTACAAAATAAGTACTACTATAAATACTTTGGTGTATAGAGAGCCTTCCTTTCTATCTTTGACCTTACTGAGGTATATACCAAATAGTAGGATCTCTTAAACAAAATGTGTGGATACTTTAGTCATTGTCTTAGCATAATTCCAAATTGCTTTCCAGAATGGTTGAATGAATTCACAGCCTCATGAACAGTGTGCCTAGCTTTCCACATTTCCTCCAACAATGAATATCCTTATTATGTCATCTTTGCCAATTTGCTGTATATCAGTGTATCTGTAAGGCAAGTGTCACAACATCAAAAGTGACCATGAATATGCCTGTATAGTTCTGTATCAAAGAATATAAGAGACTCTCCATATAGAAGGCAAAAGAAGTAAAACATTTATTCAGACACCAAAGGATCAAATTCCAAAACCAGTAACTCCAATTCAACATAGCAGCAATTATATCCCAAAACCAGTAAGCCCACTTTATCATAACAGCAAAGAATTTAAAACACAATATCACAGCAGGGAGCCAAGCCATCCCATAACCTTCCCCTCTGCTGAGGCCTTCCCATAAACACTCACTCACAAATCCTAGCTGTCTGCTTGCCTGCTATCCTCTCCTCCTGCAGTCCTGAGAGCCCTGGCAGTTCTCAGCGCTTACTGCTACCCTCAGAGTATATATGCCCTTTATAGGCCCTGAGGATTTCACACATCTTGTGACCTATTTAACAAAAAGATGCAGGCCTTCCTACAAATAAGCCACTCCTAATAAAACTTCCCTTAACTAGCTCCACCTGAGGCTTATTAAGGGGATTAATAGGCAGGGAATATCTTTAATCATATTTACACAACAATGAGGTGATACTTCAGAGGTATTTTCATTTGCTTTTCTCTGTTATTGACCAGGAGTAATGTTTAATCAGGTTAAATTCTCCTTTTTTAAAGTTTGTTCTTATTATTTGACCATTTATTCATAGGGGAATAGATTTGGGTGTTATATGTTTGTGTTCCCTATGTGTCTTGTATATATGTCAAACAAAGGTGGCATTTTAGTAAAGAGTGACAAAATATTTTTTTTTTCTTGAAAGAAATTCATACTATGGAGGAAGCATTTGAAAACAGAAATTTGCAATGATTTCTATCCTTACGTTGCCCAAAACAATTTATGGAACCTAAAAATAATCTCATATGTACATACTTTAAAAACTTGAAAAAATACTGTAACTCATTTTAACAATCTTTCAAGTGAAAGTTCAGAGGGTTTAGAATTATGTTTAATCTATTTTTTTTTAAATCCAACACTTTAGGTTAGAAAGAATAACTGATTGATATTAAAAAAGATAGAAATTTACTAGCCATATTTCATCTTTACCAAAATAATTAGGAGATGAGATTTTAAAATGAGCATCATGATTTAGCAAACATAGGCAGTATTATACTTTTTCCCTTGAAGCTATATATGTGTGTACGTACACATATATATGTATATATGTGAAATATCTCTACCAAGACATAAAACTGCACATCAAAATTATCTTAATTCTGAATCACATGTATAGAGATAAGGACTGTTTTTGTCTTTGTGACCTCAGTGCTTAGAACAGTGTCTGGCGTGTGGTTGTTGTTTCTGTTGTTGAGTTGTTCCAGTCATGCCTGATTCTTTGTAACCCCATTTGGGGTTTTCTTGGCAAAGATACTAGAGTGGTTTGCCATTTCTTTCTCCAACTCATTTTACAGATGAGGAAACTGAGGCAAACAGGGTTAAGTGCTTGTCCAAGGTCACACAGCTAGTAAATGTCTGAGGCCAGATTTGAACTCAGAAAGTCTGCCTGAATCCAGACCCAGCACTCTATCCAGTATGCCACCTAGATGCCAATCTGACACATAGCAGGTACTTAATAAATGCTACATGACTGATTGATTTCGTTAAAGAGAATGTTCAAGCACAGAAACTTTAATGATGCTAGTCTCAGCATGTTCCTGGTAATTTATAGTTTTAGAGAGCTGTCAGATGTTGACTTGTCCAGGATGACACAGTTACTACAGTTCAGAGGCAGGACTTAAGCCCAGGCATTCCTATCTTCAAGGCTGGCTCTCTACCCACTGTGCAAAGCTGCCTTTTGTGCATGTACATAATTTATTCACTTGGGAAATTCCCAAAAATATTTTACTTAGAGGGTGCATGGTCAAACAAGTTTGGTGACCCCTGCTCTAGTCCAGTGCTTCTTAACCTGTGGGTAGAGACCCTGTATGGGGTCACGTAACTTAATGTGGGGGACCACAAAAAAATTGGCAACAGTAAAAGGTTTTTGAATGCACAATAACCAAAAATTAATTTAGAATCAAATGTGTAATAAATGCAAGGTATTTCTGGCAGTGCCTGACTCGGTTGTATCACGCAACTTCACCACAACTTGGTTCTGAATACACAACATGCGCACTTTGCCCCGAACGTGCCAACACCAACAAAAGCTTCCAGAAACACCGTGGCTCAGATTCAAGACTATTGCAGATTACAAATTGCGGTGCTTTTATTGTACATACAAAATTGTTAAATGAATTTTGGCTTGGAATTAGGACAGAATTTCCAACAATTTCTGAAATGGCTCTAAACATACTTCTGCCATTTTATACTATGTATTTATACAAAGCAGCATTCTCAGCACTGATGATAATAAAATCAAAATATCAATCAACTCTGAAAAATATTGAAGATGCTCTAGGTCCTACAGTATCAAATACTCCACTAAGATTTAATTCTTTATGTAAAAATAAATGAGCACATCCATCTCATTAGTATGCAAATTTGCTTTCATCTTTAATAAATGGTAAAATTAGATATGTACTGAAGAATTATTTTAAAATAGATTTATGATTTATTATCAGTAAATGTTTGATTGGTATAACTATTTTATATACCCGTATACCTGGGTTGGCATAAAAATTTCTCAGGCAAAAAAGGGTGATGAGTAGAAAAAGTTTAAGAAGCCCTGATCTAGACCATCTGCCTTTAGCTAATGCACAGTAACACAAAAGTTTTAGAATGCATTTTCAAAAGCAAGAACTATGTGATTTATATTCTCCCAAAAGTCAATATTATCTTACACTGCAGTCATAGAAGCATTTGTCCATAAAGAAGAAGATGATACATGTGGGACATTATATACAGTATCTTGATTTTTCAGTGCACTAAATTTCCCATATACTTTTTATTATGTAAAATGTGATTTGGCCATGTCTACTCCATCCTGCATTTGTGAATGTGATGATTTGAAAACACCAGCCAGTCAACAAACTTTTATTAAACACTTAGTTTGTGACAGGTACTGTGCTAATTGATGGGGATACAATAAAAGACAAAAACAGTCTCTGCCCTCAAGGAGTTCGTAGTGTAATAGAGAAGACAACATACAAACATCTATGTACAAACTGCGTGTGTGTATACATGCATACACACACATATATATACACATACACATGTGTGTGTGTGTGTGTGTGTGTGTGTGTAACTGGGATAATCTCAGAGGGAAGGCACTAAGATTAAAGGGAATCAAGAAAAACTTCTTGGAGAAGGTGGGATTTTAACTGAGACTTGAAAGAAACCAGAGAAGCCAGGAGGCTGACTCAAGGAGGGGGAGCTTTCCAGGCATGGGAAAGAGCCAGTAAAAAGACCCAGTCAGGAGAACATGTCTTACTAGAGGAAGAAGAAGAGCAACAATTTTAAGCCTTTATATTTAACTTTCTGGTTGTCATCCTTTGTTCTTGAACAGGACCAAAATGACTATACTATAGTCAGGTTTCAGTGTGCTTGACTATGACTGATAAAACTAACATAAGCTCAGAATGTTCTACCACAGGTCAGGCACAAATCGTCTGTGTGAACATTTGGGGTGGATTCTCTGAATTTGAGTATCTTGTGTTTCTTTTGAGCTACTTCAATTCTTCTTTGCTCATAGAGCACAGCACTTTCTCTGATGTGGGTACACTATGCTGAGTGGTCCTATGCCAGTGTCTCTCATGTCACACAGTGTGTTGGTAAACAAAATGGGCTCTTAGCACTCAGTTCAACCAAGTGCCCTTGAAGAGTTTGGCCTTTGTTTCCTTGATTAGATTTGGGAGCCCTTGGTGGCCTCCTTGCCTCAGGGGAGGGCCTAGCTTATACATGAGTCTGAGTGACATGTTTGGGAATCAGAGGCTTTTAGACCACGTGGGTTTAAGTCACCTCTTTGTGACAATTCTAGGTCACCTGGGTGAGTCGCATGTGTGACTCACCCTTCACCCTGAAAAAGATATAAAACCAGGGGTTGACTTTCTATTTTTTGGAGCTCTTACCCACAGCCATGGTGGCGAGTGTGATTCTGGGCCAGCCCTTGTTATGAGCTCCCGGGCTAAAACTAGATGTTGGCAACTATGAATTGTATTGGGTCTGTCTGTCGACATTTGTAATTTGTTTGTATTTGCTCTGAAGTTCAGGGTGTTGGCTTTTTCCCCTGAACTAACTGGAGTGGAGTATTTGTATGCTGGGTTAAAGTAAACTTGTCAACCCCTTAACGTTGCTTTCCTTAGTGAAGCAGATCAAAAGAGCCTGGGCTTTTGCAGCATGTTGGTAGCATTCTTGTTGTTGGGCTTGTCTTGGTTTTTCACCCCCACAACAGCTGCTAGCCAGACTGTTGAAACACACAATCAATTCCAAAGGTCAAGAGAGACCTTGAGAGTGTCCTTGTACTGCTTCTTCTGACCACCATGTGAATTCTTGCCCTATGTGAGTTCTTCATAAAACAGTCTTTTTGGCAAGTATGGCAAGTATTTCGCATTCAAACACGTGGCCAGCCCATCTGAGTTGCACTCTCTGAAGTAGAGTTTGAATGCTTGGGAGTTTAATTCAAGAAAGAACCTCAGTGTCTAGTACCTTATCCTGCCCAAGTGATCTTCAGAATCTTTCTAAGACAATCAAAATGGAAGCTATTCAGTTTAGCTTTCTAACCATGGGTCGAATCCAAAGTATTCTGTTATCTCTATATGAAAGACATAGCACTCAATTAGCCCCTTTAGAATACACATGAGGAAGGTGGGTAGAAAAATTTTAGAGGAAAAAGCAAGTTTTAAAAAACTCATTTAGGAAGCAGGTTGAAAATAAGTCTTTTTAGTTCTACTGTATGGAAAAAGAAAACTGCTTTTCTACAGGTCATTGACATCTTTAGTGCTAGAAGTGAGGGGGAAAAAGGGGACCAAACAACACATTCCTGTTGTGGACATGGTTACTAAACTATATGCTACAACCTCTCAGCCTTAGCTGCACTTACTGGAATCACTGTATTTGGATTCAAAGAATTCTATATGGAGCTAAGGAATGAATAGCTGAATTTATATGTGTGTGTATGTATGTACATGTATATATGTGTGTGTGTATGTATATGTGTCTATATACACACGTATACTACATGTATATATATATATTATGGTATATACATGTATATATGTATGTATAATGTACTCTAGTATACTTAATCAGGGAGCAACTGTTAGCAGATTCCTTGATGAGGTTCACCTTTATAGTTCAGTTAGTAAGAGTAATCATTTATTAGCTTAAGTAAGACCCTTTACTTTGTCATTCATTGGAAATCTTGACTGAACTTGAAAACTATTTAGAAATTCAAGAGCTGTGCAGTTGATAGATACTTGGAAGTCTAGGCATTATCTCTTATGGCAGTCAATAAAGAGTGATAAACTAAGTTTATCAGTTCAAGCAAACAAATGATTAAACTTCACAACAGAAGTGGAAATGTGACCTTTAAGTAATGAAGTTGATAAAGGTTTTTATACTGTTTGTAAACACTAGACCAAGTTCAGTACTTCAAAAGGTACTTATCTAAGCTGGTGCTCAGACTGTCTTTCCCAGGATAATTAATGTCTCTCTAGCTTCATAGGTTCTACCAACATAAGAGCCCTACTGGCCTAGCCTTTTGAGATCTCAGGATCACCACCACAACAGGTAGAGGCACCAGAATAGGACTTAGAAGGAGGATTTTCCATTTGTATCTGTCTGTGTACCTATATGATATACAGGTGCAGATACAAATAGATAGCAAGTAAAAACAAATAGTCAGGATGCTCTCTCCTCATCCTGCAAAATCACAACTCTTAAACTCATACTTCCTCAGTTTCCCCTTGTGCCTACAACCCTTTCACCCCTCTGACTAGAGAGGTTGGGGGGGGAGGGGCAGGGTGGACATCACAGAACTCCTCCCAGTTCCCTCTTTTAAGGAGGGCATCCAGGGCAGCCACCTCATCATTTCCTTCCTGGCTGATTCATTTGTATTTGAACATTCCCTTCTGCTTGATACCTTCCTCCCCTCCTACTTTTTATCTTCAGGGTATGTGTTGTTTTTTCTCATTAGATTGTAAACTCCCTTGAGGGCAGAGACTATCCTTTTCCTTTCTTTGTATTCTTAGCACTTAGCACAGTTCCTGGCACATTATAGGAGCTTAATACATTTCTATTCACTATATACACTCTTATTATTAAACATGTTGTTTGTTTATTTTTTTTTGTTTGTTTTGGGATGAGGGGAGTGGAGTAAGATAGTCTTTCATTGAAGTCCTCAGTGGCTATCTTTTCTGTTTTGTCTAAGTTTATGATTTCACTCAGGTTGGGAACTCCCTCTACCAATACAAATCAGCAGACATTCAGCAATTTGTAATCTTAGAGAGTTGTACAAGGTGCTGAGAGGTATTAGGAATTATCCAGGTTCAGAAAACCTATACATGTCAGAGGTATGTCTTGAACTCAGGGCTTTCTGATGCTTTGCAGGGCTCTTTATAAGCCATGCTGAATCCAGGCAACTCACATTTATAGTTTAATAATAGTAGTGGCTATTATTAAAGGATAAAAGATACAAATTTTTAGAAGTATCTTTTAATTTAACAGAATCAAGTAGATCTCTAGGACTATAAAGTATTTTAGTAGAGTTCTCAACACTAATGAAATCACAAGACCCCTTGAGGAACTTTGTTTTCATTTGTATTTGTTTCCCCAGAACTTGCATAGTGGTAGGCACTTAATAAATGTTTATCAACTGATTGACAGTGTTGTACCAGAAGCGAGTGAGACACACCACAGAGGATAAGTTTTAAATGGAGAATTTATTAGCTGGCGGCCATCGGGGCGCTGCAACCCAAATCAATGGCCTCATGTTGGGGTGATGGCTTGACTTATATAGTACATGGGGGGGTACAGTGATTAATTATCTCCTGGAACCTACAGGCCAGGTCACAGGGTGGGGGGAACAGGAACAAAGGTCCTGGCTGATCAAAAGATTCAGTCAGGTTATCATAAAGTGGGATAATCTCATTGACATTCCTTGGTGGAGTCATGGAGCCCCAGGCATATCTGCTAGACAGAAAGGGTCTGCCAGGTTATCCTTCAGTGGGATGGTCCTATCTATTGACATTCCTTGGAGGAGTCGCAGGGCCCCAGGGATATCTGCTAAATGCCAAAGAGATCTGAATCCATTGTTTCTGGGGGTGCTTGTCAGTAGCTAGGGGTTTCTCAGGGGTTCCTAATTTTTCCAGTATTACAACAGTATGGCATAATTAGAAGAACATTAAACAAGTCATAGGATCATAGATGTTCATGGGTAAAAGGCAAGGGAGTTCAGTCAAAAAAATAAACAAACTATATTTTACAGCTGAGGAAACAGGCCCAGAGAGCTTAAATCATTTGCTGAAGGTCACATAACTATTAAGCATCAGAAAAGAACTGGGATTTCGGAATCAAACCTAGGTCTCATAACTCCAAAGCCAAAACTCTTGCTGGACTCTGGTTCCTCTTTTTGCATACTAAATTAAATAGCATCCTATAATACCTTACTAGGTTAATTTCATTGGGAGTCCAGGATGTTGTGTGAGAAGTCACTTTTCTGAGCCTCAGAATCTGATCTATTTGGGGTTGTGGTAAGGAAAGCTTGTAAATGGCAAATTGCTAAAGAAAGACAGGAGAGCTATTGTTGTTTCCCAGGGAAGTGGTAGAAAAGGAAGTATAGAAAACCAAGCATCTCAGACATGAAAGTGATAACTTTTCCTAGCTTTTCAAAAAAAGGCAATCCTCTTCCTCTCTCCCTCTTCCCCTTCCCCGTGCCTTGCAAAAAAAGGCTTGAAGTAATAAAGCAAGTTGAGGCCATTATAAAATTCACATAATGCACTGAATAGTGAAACGTTTTCATCAGATCATAATAGCTCCTACCTCCCAAGATTGTTGTAAGGATCATACAAAATAATATTTGCCACTTGATAGGCATGTAATAAATATTTGTTTCCTTTTCCTTTCTCTCCACTAATATAGCCAACACCTTCAGAACGTCATCACCTCTAGATTCTTAAATCTGCCTCCTTAATTGGTCTTCCTGGCTCAAATACCTCCCCACTTCAGTTCATCTGTGTCTTCTAAAGAGATTATTTTAAGGGCAGATCTGACTGTCATTCTCCTACTCAATCATCTCCAACGACTTATTTTGTACTTGTCTTCCTCTGCCACCCTCAAAAAAAAAAAAACTCCTTGGAAGTACAGATTCTTTCATTCTTTGTATTTATATCCTCAGCACATAACACAGTACTTGGCACATAGAAGGTGAAAAATACTTATTTGCTGAATAATTGGTATGCAACTTAAGAGGAGAATAGAAATCAGATGAGAGGAGGAGGTCCAGCAGAGGCAGGATATTCACCCCTAGATAACTGAAAGCCGATTGCAAATCACAGACTTTTCCAATACCAGAGAAAGGCAGATAAAATATTTAGGTTAGAATGCTGAGACTGCTATTTGAATAGAAATGCACACAAGGAACCTGAAGGGTTTTATTGACAAGATAAAATACTTCTTTGTAGAGGGTACTCATTGTAATTTGTCATTTTGGCCCATGGCAAATTACATTTCTTTTTCATTCTAATGGCTTGACAGGTAAAGCTCATAAGTTATCAAGCAAGCAACTTCCTGCAGTGTTGCTGCTTGAGCCAGAATAGACTGCTATTGTGCTGAAAGTAATGGGCCTTCCAGGGTCTGTTCTCAATCAGTCAACAAGTATTATTGAGTACCTATTAGTCTTTTCTCCATCCAACACTGAAGTAGGCACCATGGGGGGTAGGAGAAAAGTACAGTATTTTCTCTTTCTCCATATAAAACTGCGAGAACTTGTAGTTTTATTAATAAAGAATTAGATGACAATACAAAAGCACATATAATAAAGTGATAAATTGTGTTATTTTTAAACAAGAGTTTAGAGATGAGGGAGAGCAATTAAAGTCAGGGAAGAATTTAATGAGTAGTGTAGGACATGGTCTTCATTTTGACCTCTGATTGTTTCAAGTTATTTTTCAATTTTTTTTCCAAACTTTTAAGCCTTTTATGAATTAGACTTTTCAAAGAAACATGATTTCTCTTTGAACTGGAATATTGACAACTTAATAACATCTCTTCTACTGGCAAGGAGATCAATTGTTTTCTGATAGGGCTATTTCTAGACTCCTATGGCCTCCTTGTTGTGGCAATTATTTAACAGTATTTAAACTTCTATAAGAAATGGTATTGATCGGTGGCAATGTCCATTTTCTCCTTATTGATATCAGGTTGGTGTTGTAATTGTATGTAGCATGTTTTCATTTTTAAGATTTCTGTTAGTTTGCTATTGATTTAGATCTTTGCTCATGTAACATAGGCTCTAGAGCTTACTCCCAACCCCCTTACTACTTCTTCCTTCCTCAAGGTTCTAAGGGTAGCTCTGAGGATATACTAAAGAGTATAGTAGGTAAGGGGAACAAGGCAGGAAGGGGGAATAAGCATTTATATGGTGCCAAAGCACTTTACAAACATTGTCTTATTTGATCCACAACCCTACAACATAAAAGTGTTATTATTTCCTTTTTACAGTCCAGAAAACTGAGGCAGACAGCAATTAAGTGACTTACCCAAGGTCACATAGCTAATAATGTGCATAAGCCTGAATTTGAAGTCAGTTCTTCCTAACTCCACCCCCAGCAATGTATCCACTGTGCCAAGTTGCTTCCTAGTAAGAACCTAATAAGAACAGTCACTATAAAATACCATCACCCCTCCAAAAAAATATGTATCACACTCTTCTGAAGAGGTTAAAGAAAAATGAAGATGGTAGGGAACCATAGGTTTCTAGGGGTGCTCGAGACCCCAAAATACCGACACACCGGGTCCTGCCAAAAAAATTTGACTCAAGCCTTCTCAGCCAAGGGAAAAGACAAAGTTTATTAGGGATTCACCATAATGGGTTGTCTTAAGGAATCCCACCCTTTGTGACACCTGTTTTCACAAGCGGGCCAGATTCAATCTACTGAGCTAGATTAAATCTGAGCACCTTCATGGAGGCAAGATGGAGATTATATACACAAAGATTGTGGAAGGGATGGAGGGGTGGTCTGGGGTGACTAGAGGAGGGGTTTAGGGAAGGTCTTGAGGAGGAGTCTAAGGAGGAGCAGCAGTTAGGGATGAGGTCAGACTTCAGGGTGGAAGATAGCTGAAGGCTACATGGAAATGACAGACGATAGAGGGCTAAGGTAACAGAGCTAGGGTATAGATATTTTGATCAGGATTAAGGGTAGGAAACAGCTGGACAATAGAGCACTAGGCAAGGTAGACATTTGGGCCTAATGGTTATAACCTCAGACCAAGGCCAGATCAAGTGGGAAGATTCAAGAAGAGTTCAAGGGTTCAAGGGGTTCCCAGAGACTGTGCCCTCATCATTCTGCCCTCAAACAAATGGGACCCAAATTCCTTTGGGGTAAGGGGTGAAGGTCTCAGCTTCTGAAATTTCTTCCTGCTGGCAAGGGGTGTAGAGCTGTCCCTGCCTTGATGGGTCCCATTCAAGGGGTACATAGGCCGAGCAGTCTTCTGGAAGTTGATGGCTTGGAGCCTCCTTTTATCTACCTGTTCCCTGGGAGGGTGCTGGAGTCTTTCTAAACAGTAGCTTGAAGTCCTCCAGGGGCTCACAAGTATATTCCGGAGTTTCTAGAGGAAAAGCAAGAGGTGACACTGGTTTAATCCTAGAATTATGAGTCCACCTGGGGAGGCCTTCGAGTTTTACTGCTGTTGGAGTGGTGAGTATGACACGGTAAGGTCCCTTCCAGGTAACATCTAACTGTTCTCCCTTTTGGGTTTTCCATGATTTTAAATAGACCCAATCTCCCACTTGTACTGTAGCAGGACACTCTTGGTCATTGCCCTCAGGTTTTGGAAGACACTCGTCATATTCGATTAGAGCATTCCTGACGGCCCCTGACTGAGTTGCAAATTGGGTGATTAAATGCTGTCCTGTGTCTACAGGGATGTCAGAGGTTAGAAAGGGCCTCCCATAGAGAAGTTCAAAAGGACTAAGCTTGATATTTTCCTGAGGTGTGATATGCACTCTGAGAAGCCCAACTGGAAGATTCTTAATCGAATCTTCTTGAGTTTCTATGCACAGTTTAGTAAGGACCCGTT
Source organism: Trichosurus vulpecula (assembly GCF_011100635.1). Taxonomy (NCBI): domain Eukaryota; kingdom Metazoa; phylum Chordata; class Mammalia; order Diprotodontia; family Phalangeridae; genus Trichosurus; species Trichosurus vulpecula. The sequence goes on along the minus strand of NC_050575.1, from coordinate 244,632,494 downwards.
TAAGGGTATGATTCATTTTCTCTACTTTACCAGAGGATTTTGGATTCCAGGCTGAGTGGAGGTGGTAAGTGATTTTAATTGTCTTTGCCACAGCCTGGGTTATCTGTGAAATAAAAGCTTGGCCATTGTCACTCTGTAAGGAACCAGGCAAGCCAAAACGAGGTATAACTTCCTTTAATAGGAATTTTTCAATTAATGGTTGCAGTCCTTCCCAAGCCTGAGGCTTAATTGGATATTGAAGGTGATTGGGAAACACATTAGAATCTCTAAGGTGAATAAGGGCTGGGATGGCATGAGTAGCTTTCCCAGGAATTCCCTGATCCCAAACAATTGACTTGACTGTCTCCCACACTTCTGGAGAAACATGGGGAGGTCTGGTGAGCAGGGGGAAAAGGGAAATGTGAGGTTTAACTAGAGAAAATTGGCTCTCCAATTTCACCATCAGGTCCCTTCCCAACAAGGGGGCAGGGCAAGAGGAGATAATAAAGAAGGAGTGTTCAAACAACAGATCCTCAAATAAGCAGTGGAGAGGGTATGTCTGATGACATCCCATAGTTTTTCCCTCAATGCCCAGGACTTGATGGGTCGAGGGGTGGGTAGGACCAGAGTAATTGGTTAGAACAGAGAACATTGCCCGCATATCGATTATAAATCGGGTAACCTTACCTTCCACCTTGATATCTGCCCAAGGCTCGGCAAGAGAGATGGTGAAAGTGGGAGCACTACCGAGCCCTAGGCTTCCCCGTCAGTCCTGTGAAGACTGAAGAACAGGGTACTGGGAGGTGGCTCTACCACTTTTCCATCCTTGGGGACAATGTTTAACATGGTCCTGGAGGCTTTCTCCGGGGGGTTGCCCTGGAGGGGCACTCCTTGGTCTTCCTTGTTGCATCGAAAGCAGATTTTCCCTCTGCCAGAGTTGCCAGAAGGACCCTCAGGCAATTTCCTGGCCATGGCAGCAGCCAAGCATTGGGCATGTTCTCTGTCTCTAGCTCTTTCCTCTGCCTTGACTAAGTCTCTATTATTGAACACTCCAAATGCTGTCTCCAGTAATTGGGCCTGAGGTGTTTGGGGTCCCACTGCCAATTTCTGCAGTTTCCTCCTAATATCTGGGGCAGACTGATTAATGAAATACATGCTAAGGATTGCTGCCCCTTCAACAGAATCAGGATCCAAATTTGTATACTTCTTAATAGCTTCTACTAGCCGGTCTTGGAAAAGGGCAGGGTTTTCCTTTTCTCCCTCAGTTATCTCCCTAATTTTTAGAAAATTTATCTGCTTTTGGAAGGCTGTTCTTAAACCTTTTAACAGGCAATTTATCATATAGTCTCTCTTTCCCCTATCTTCACTTTTTTGATAATCCCATCCTGGGTCACTAGTGGGAACAACAGTTGTACCTGGTGGATATCTTGTTGGGTTATTACTAGCCAAACTATCCCCAAATTTTTGGGCTTGTTCCCAGATTCTCCTCTTCTCTTCAGTGGTACAACAGGTAGAGAAAAGGATATGCAGATCACCCCACGAAAGCTCAAATTGTAAGGACAGATCCCTAAAACCCTCAGTAAACTTGGTGGGATCTTCTGAGTATCTCCCCAGTCTCTCTTTAACTTGAATGAGATCTGAAATGGAGAATGGAACATGCACCCTCCTTGTCCCAGTAGGGGAGGCAGCCACTTCCCTCAAGGGAAAAAGCCTTGAAGGAGCTGTGTAGACTGAGGCTTGGGGAGGGATATAGGAAGTCCCACTTCTTGTGAGGGAGGGGCTGGGCAGTGCTGGCTGAACTAGATTAGACTGCAAGGCCAGGGGATCAGGCTGACAAGGGATAAAATCAGTTGATACCTGAGGAGGGGTAGGGGTCAGAGGGGAAGATACCCCAGAGACCCAAGTGGGTGCCTCCTCAGGTCCCAAGACTGGAACCTGAGTAGGGGCCTTTTCAGGGGAAGGGGCCACAGAGGGGGACACCCCAACAGGATCCTTGGCTAGGATGTGAGCAGGGGTTGCCAAGCGGGGAGGGACCGAAGCCCTGGGGGCCATAAGAAGGGGGTCGTCCAAAATGTCCTGTTCACCCCCATTGCCCTTTTGTGGGGCAGCTTTAGCTACAAGCATCTTACAGTCCTTTCTGAGGACAGGGTTCCAAGAGAGCTCCACGAAGGCCATCATGTAGGCAACTTCTATCCATTTTCCTTCTCTGCAACAGTATAATTCTAACTGCAAAAGAGTATTACGCTTTAAAGTACCAAAAACAGGCCATACTTCATGGCCTTCTAAGTGATACTGAGGCCAAACAGTATTGCAAAGGTGCACCAGCCTTTTCTTTTTAAGTTCTGTAGAGAAGCTAGATTTTTCCCAATTTTGCAAAAGACAACCTAAAGGTGAACTTGTAGGAATTGAAAAGGTTTGACCCATTTAGGGCATTTGGGCTGGAAGTCCCTTCCTCCTTAGTAAAGGAGAAGTTAGGAGTAATTGTCGGGAGACAAACAAAATAAAACAAGACAAAAAAATATACAAAAAGTACCTGAAATTTTCCCAAATCCCCAGCTCCGAAAGAATTGAAAGGATCTGGTATATGCTTTCGGATGGGGCATCCGTCCATATCCTCCATGCTTCAGAAGCCATGCTTAGGTCCATGGCCTCCAATATAACCACTGGACCGAGAACCACCTGAGAGCGTCAGGCTGAACAACAAGACAGGCCTCCTAGCTCTCTGACCTACTGGGACCTGCTGAGGTCAGGCCCAAAAAGCACCTCCAAAATGCTTGGAGAGCAAGGGGTGGGGGGGGTGGACTGGGAGAAGGGGAGGCTTACCTTCCAGTCCTTGGCTGTAAAAGAACTTGAGATTAGCAGTGTGTCCCAGTCAGGGAACTAGCTGAAGAGGTTTGGGGTTGAGGGGTCCTCGACACCCCAAAGTACTGACACACCGGGTCCTGCTGAAAGAATTCAACTCAAGCCTTCTCAGCCAAGGGAAAAGACAAAGTTTATTAAGGGTTAGCCATATTGGTCTGCCCCAAGAGATCCCACCCTATGTGACGCTTGTAACAAGCGGGCCAGATCAATCTGAGCTAGATTGGATCTGAGCACTTTCATGGAGGCAAGATGGAGATTATATACACAAGGATTGTGGGAGGGATTGAGGGGTGGTCTGGGGTGACCAGAGGAGGGGTTTAGGAAAGGTCTTGAGGAGGAGTCTAAGGAGGAGCTTGAAGGGACTGGGATGAGGTCAGACTCCAGGGTGGGAAATAGCTAAAGGCTACATGGAAATGACAGACAATAGAGGGCTAGGGTAACAGAGCTAGGGTATAGATATTTTGATCAGGATTAAGGGTGGGAAACAGCTGGACAATAGAGGGCTAGGCAAGGTAGACATTTGGGCCTAATGGTTATAACCTCAGGCCAAGGCCAGATCAAGTGGGAAGATTCAAGGAGAGTTCAAAGGTTCAAGGGGTTCCCAGAGACTGTGCCCTCATCACTACTATTAATTCTATAATTCCATGTCTGACTCTTTGTGACCCAATTTGGGATTTTCTTGGCAAAGATGCAGGGATGTTTGCCATTTCCTTCTGCAGCTCATTTGACAGATGGGGAAGCTAAGGGAAATAGGGTTAAGTGACTTGCCAAGGGTCACACAGCTAGTGTCTGAGGCTAGATTTGAACTTGAGTCTTCCATACTCCAAACCTAGCACTCTATGTACTATAACACCTAGCTGCCATGATAGAATATAGCCATCTTATTAACAGTATTCAATGAGATAGCTTGCATGCTATGTTGTTACCCATGGAATATTAAACGATTTAGATGAAGTCTGCCTATCCAAGAGGTAAATCTTTTATGGAGGAAATAAAGCAGAGGCATACAAGATGAAAAGATATGAGTGGCTTATGATTTACAGCTGTAGAAGGGTACCCACATCAATAAAATCACAGATCCATTGAAGTCTTGAAGTGTTCTGTATTAAGTTCAAATGCCTGATATATGTGAACAGGCTTTGGACTGTATCAGCCTCTGTGAAGAACCCAGAATATAAATTATGCCTGAGCCACTAAAGAATGTAGTTTCCTGGAGGCGACAAGGCAAGTCAACAAACGTTTATTAAGGTTTTACTATGTATCAGAAGCAGTACTAAATGACAGAGATACAAATACAAACACAAAGAAAGGCAGTTCTTGCCCTCAAGGAGCCTTCATTCTGATCTGGGAAGACTGTACAGTAAAGGGAACTGAGAAGGTGGGAGGAGAAGGGAGAAGGTGCCTCTGCCATTTGTAAGGTTAGAAGCAGTTGGGAATGGGAATGATGATTGACTTGCCTGGACCCCTCCCCAAATGGAGGCCCTGGGAGGAACTCACCCATGGGAAAAGGGGATTAGTAGGGCTGAGGATGTTCAAGGAAGGAGGCCTTCAGGCACTGAGGGAAGATCCAAGGTAAGATGTAACAGAGGAATTGTATAGAAGTCCAGGAATTCAGATGTTCAAGAAAGGAGGCCTTCAGGCACTGAGGGAAGATCCAAGGTAAGATGTAACAGAGGAATTGTATAGAAGTCCAGGAAGTCAGATGTTCAAGAAAGGAGGCCTTCAGGCACTGAGGGAAGATCCAAGGTAAGATGTAACAGAGGAATTGTATAGAAGTCCAGGAATTCAGATGTTCAAGAAAGGAGGCCTTCAGGCACTGAGGGAAGATCCAAGGTAAGATGTAACAGAGGAATTGTATAGAAGTCCAGGAAGTCAGAAACATAATCAGTTGTGGAATTACAAAATGTAATCTCTCTGAGGGCTAGGATAAGTTCATTTTTGTCTTTGTGTCTTCTGCATCTGACAGTACCTGAAACAAAGTAGGTACTCATTGATTCATGATACAACCTTCTTGCTAGGAAAGAGGAGGAAACAAAATGAACATATTTTCCATGCTACCCCATTCTTTTCTTGCTGCCAGTCGGGCAGCTGCCACCACAAAGGTTGCAGGGATGGCAAGAAAGAAAGGGTTAAAGGATGAAGATGAGAAGAAAGATTTCTGGTGCAAATTATTTTTTTTCCCTTAGTATGTGGTATGAAACAGATTTTCCCACATAAGGTTTGGGGTTTAAATAGAGCTTAGGTATCTACCATTTATAATAATTATTTCTGTGGGAAATATTTTCCATCCAAATTCTAGAATTCTGAAATTAATAATACTTAAGGCTGAAGTTCATCCCTATAGTCATTTAAATAAGGTTTTGTGTGCTAGTCTGAGAAACTGTCCATTATATAATTCCCCTATTCATTAACCTCCAGTGACTTCCCATTGTCCCTTGGATAATATAGACATTCATCTGTTCAGCTTTGAAAGCCCTATAGAACCTGGCCACAACTTATCTTTCCAGCTTCATTGGAGAGTACTCCATCCATCCTACAATTCCATATTTTTACATTAGTTATCTCCCTGTTTGAAGTTCATTCCCTCCTTACCTCTGCCTCATGCCTTTGAGGCATGTAAGTATCATAGTGGATAGAGGGCTGGTCCTGGGGTCAGGAAAACCTGAGTTCAAGTCTAGCCTTAGCCGCTTGCTATCTGTTTAACTCTGGATAAGTCATGTAAATGCTGTCTGCCTCAGTTTCCCCAAAGTGGCCTTCCAGCTCTGCTTGAACAGCTCCAGTGATGATGAACCTCTTCCTATGGCAAGCCATTTCATTTTGTGATTGCTTCAATAATTAGGAAGTTTTTTTTTTTTTCTATGTGTAATGCTGAAATTTGTCTCCTTATCAGTTCCCCCTATTGGTACAAGTTCTACCATAGAGGGCCAAACAGTCCAAGCCCAATTACTTTTTCTTATGACTTGGGGGTAACAAGTCCATATGACTAACCAAAAAAGGATTTAGATCTGCCAGTGAGACTTGCATACTTATAAAAAGGCTTTTGTTATTTCTTTTTAGCACAACAATATACATATCTATAATTATTACTGCCTTGTTAGCCTTTCATCAGGGTTAGCATTTTCCCTTGGGAATTTATTTTTATTCAGTTTGTAAAGTTTCTTACATTCTTTCTTCTATAAACATACTTCCTTTGGAAAGTGCTATACCATGCTTTTGAAGTCAAAAATATATACAGTATATTTAGTATGCCGTATTCTTGCACTGTCAGATGTCACGCTGAGCTCAATGGCATCTGTGTTGAAGGTTTTTTAATTACCATCCCCCCCAAAAAAATGCTTCCAAGCTGATGTGGAATCTGTATCCTCAAGATCTTGTCAAGCGTAACTCATTAGAATTCTCCTGCCCTTCCAAAAGTACATCAAACTCATTGGAATATTTCTCTATCCTTTATATCAGATAAAAACTGTTCACTTCAATGTCACTTTCCATTCCTCACCTCATACGCAGTTTTCCATTACTGAATACCTTTGACAAAATCCAAATGGAATGTTTGTATTTCCTTGTGATACCCGTATTTGTATTTATTAAAGTAAAAATAAGCTTTACCTTCTATTCCTCATACAAATATACTTTACTGCCAAGGACTTCCCTACATCTTTTCTCATTTATCTTTATAAACAGAGCTAGAAAAAGTATATATTAAGTGACAGAAAAGGTCATATAGTGCATTAGTAACAGAACAAAAACAAGAAGTTACCATCTTCAAACTCACCTGGCTCAAAAATATCAGACATTTTTCCCCCTCCCAAATCATCCACATTCAATCCCTTGTTGATTTCCCTTGATTTTATTTCCAGAAATGCCTTACTGAGCCACATCCACTTCTCTCCATTCAGATTGCTACTGCCCTTGTTTAGGTTTTCATCACATTTCACATGGATTATTTTAAAATTTTAATATAATAATCTAACTGATTTCTCTGACTTCTTCTCTGCCCTTTCATTCATCCTTTTCAAAGATGCCAAAATAAGCTTCCTTGTGCATAGCTCTGACCAAGTCACTCATATGATCACAAATTTTTATTAGTTCTCTAATGCTTATAGGACAAATAATAAATTATTTAGCCTGGCATTCAGGATCCTACCTACTTCCAACCTATTTTTCAAGGCCTATTTTACAATACTCCCCTTCATGCAATCTTCATTCCACCTATATTGGAACACTTATTGTCTCTTTCCTTTGCACATTTGATGGGGTTAACACTGTGGGAACACCTTTGGGCCCCAAAAGAATTTGGGTCCTGTTTGTTTGAGGGGGTACTGTACTTGGAGTACAGTCTCTGGGAACCCCCTTGAACTTTCCTTGAATCTTCCTACTTGATCTGGCTAGTTTCCACCCTTGATCTTGTCAAAGTGTCTGCCTAAATCTTAAACTAGCCTAGCCCTACATTGTCTTGTTACCTGCTGGTAACTTTCAGATACTTCCCACCCTTAATCCCATTCTCTTGGTTCCTAGAGTCTGACCTCATCCCAGGCCCACCAAGCTCCTCCTTAGACTCTTCTTCAACACCCTCCCAAAACCCATCCTCCCATCACCCCAGGACCACCCTAGATCTCTCCTACAATTTTTGTGTATATTAGTCTCATCCTGTCTCCATGAAGGTGCTCAGATCAAATCTAGCTCAGCTCAGATTGAATCTGGCCCACTTGTGAAAACAGGCACCACAAAGGGTGGGATTTCTTGAGATAACCCATATGGCTAACCCTTAATAAACTTAGTCTTTTTTCCTTGGCTGAGAAGGCTTGAGTTGAATTCTTTTATTTATTTATTTAATATATTTAGTTTTCAGCATTGATTTTCACAAGAGTTTGAATTACAAATTTTCTCGCCATTTCTACCCTTCCCCCCAACTCCAAGATGGAGTATATTCTGGTTGCCCTGTTCCCCAGTCAGCCCTCCCTTCTGTCACCCCACTCCCCTCCCATCCCTTTTTCCCTTCCTTTCTCGTAGGGCAAGATAAATTTCTACGCCCCATTGCCTGTGTATCTTATTTTCTAGTTGCATGCAAAAACTTTTTCTTTGTTATTGAACATCTGTTTTTAAAACTTTGAGTTCCAAATTCTCTCCCCTCTTCCCTTCCCACCCACCCTCCCTAAGAAGTCAAACAATTCAACATAGGCCACATGTGTATCATTATGTATAACCCTTCCACAATACTCATGTTGTGAAAGACTAACTATATTTTGATCCTTCCCAACCCATCCCCCTTTACTGAATTTTCTCCCTGGACCCTGTCCCCTTTCGAAAGTGTTTGTTTTTGATTACCTCCACCCTCATCTGCCCTCCTCTCCATCATCCCTCCTTTTTTTTAAATCTTCTTCCCTCTTCTTTCCTGTGGGGGAAGATACCCAATTGAGTATGTATGGTATTCCCTCCTCAGGCCAAATCTGATGAGAGCAAGATTCACTCATTCCCCCCTCACCTGCCCTCTCCCCTCCTCCCACTGAACTGCTTCCTCTTACCACCTTTATGCGAGATAATCTACCCCATTCTATCTCTCCCTATCTCCCTCTCTCAATATATTCCTCTCTCATCCCTTAATTTGATTTTATTTCTTTTAGATATCTTCCCTTCATCTTCAACTCACTCTGTGCCCTCTCTCTCCCTCTCTCTCTCTCTCTCTCTCCTCTCTCTCTCTCTCTCTGTATGTGTATATATATATATATATATATATATATATATATATATATATACACATACATATATACATACATACACATTCACTGATATATATATGCCTAAACATATATATATGTGTGTGTATATATATATATATATATATATATATATATATATATGCATATTATTCCCTTCAGCTACCCTAATACTGGGGTCTCATGAATCATACACATCATCTTTCCATGTAGGAATGTAAACAAAACAGTTCAACTTTAGTAAGTCCCTTGCAATTTCTTTTTCTTGTTCTTTTTCTTGATTACCTTTTCATGCTTCTCTTGATTCTTGTGTTTGAAAGTCAAATTTTCTATTCAGCTCTGGTCTTTTCACTGAGAAAGCTTGAAAGTCCTCTATTTTATTGAAAATCCATATTTTGCCTTGGAGCATGATACTCAGTTTTGCTGGGTAGGTGATTCTTGGTTTTAATCCTAGCTCCATTGACCTCCGGAATATCGTATTCCAAACCCTTCGATCTCTTAATGTAGAAGCTGCCAGATCTTGGGTTATTCTGATTAGGTTTCCACAATACTCAAATTGTTTCTTTCTGGCTGCTTGCAGTATTTTCTCCTTGATCTGGGAGCTCTGGAATTTGGCAACAATATTCCTAGGAGATTTCTTTTTGGGATCTATTTGAGGAGGCGATCGATGGATTCTTTCAATTTCTATTTTGCCCTGTGGCTCTAGAATATCAGGGCAGTTCTCCTTGATAATTTCTTGAAAGATGATATCTAGGCTCTTTTTTTGATCATGGCTTTCAGGTAGTCCAGTAATTTTTAAATTATCTCTCCTGGATCTATTCTCCAGGTCAGTGGTTTTTGCAATGAGATATTTCACACTTTCTTCCATTTTTTCCTTCCTTTGGTTCTGTTTTATAATATCTTGATTTCTCATCAAGTCACTAGCTTCCACTTGCTCCAATCTAATTTTTAAAGTAGTATTTTCTTCAGTGGTCTTTTGACCTCCTTTTCCATGTGGGTAATTCTGCCTTTCAAGGCATTCTTCTCCTCATTGGCTTTTTGGAGCTCTTTTGCCATTTGAGTTAATCTATTTTTTAAGGTGTTGTTTTCTTTAGTATATTTTTCAGTATTTTTTTGGGTCTCCTTTAGCAAGTCATTGACTTGTTTATCATGGTTTTCTTTCATCCTTCTCATTTCTCTTCCCAATTTTTCCTCTACTGCTCTAACTTGCTTTTCCAAATCCTTTTTGAGCTCTTCCATGGCCTGGGACCAGTTCATGTTTTTCTTGGAGGCTTTTGTTGTAGGCTCTTTGACTTTAACTTCTTCTGTCTGTATGTTTTGGTCTTCTTTGTCACCAAAGAAAGAATCCAAAGTCTGAGACTGAATCTGGGTGCGTTTTTGTTGCCTGGCCATAATCCCAGCCAACTAACTTGACCCTCGAGTTTTTCAGTGGGGTATGACTGCTTGTAGAGTTTAGAGAACTATGTTCCAAGCTTGGGGGCATGCGCCAGCTCTGCCACACCAGCACTCCTCCTTCCCCAAGAACCCCCAACCCATACTGGGCTTAGATCTTCAGCAGGCTGTGAACTCCTGCTCTGATTCGCCACTTAATTCCTCCTACCAGGTAGGCCTGGGGCTGGAAGCAACTACAGCTGTAGTTCTGTAGCTGCTCCACCTCCGCTGCCCCCCGGGCAGTAGCCAAACCAAAAACTCCTTCCACTCCTGCAGCTTTTCCCACTAACCTTCTCTGTTGTCTTTGGTGTTTGTGGGTTGAGAAGTCTGGTAACTGCTACAGCTTACTGATTCAGGGCGCTAGGGCATGCTCCACCCGGCTCCTGGTCTGGTTGGTCTGCTTAGCTCATGCTGGTCTCTGCTCTGCTCCACTGTGCTCCTAGCTCTGTGTGGGATAGACCTCACCCAGAGACCATCCAGGCTGTCCTGGACTGGAGCCCTGCTTCCCTCTGCTATTTTGTGGGTTCTGCAGCTCTAGAATTGGTTCAGAGCCATTTTTTATAGGTTTTTGGAGGGACTCGGCGGGGAGCTCATGCTAGTCCCTGCTTTCCAGCTGCCATCTTGGCTCCGCCCCACCTTACCCCCCAGTCGAATTCCTTTGGCAGGACTTGGAGTGTCAGTACTTTGGGGTGTCAAGCACCTCTCAACCCCAAACCTCATCACATTGACAGAAGCTCTTATTCGTACCTAGAACTCATTTCCTTCCCAATTTTACTTCTTGAAATATTTCTGCCCTTTTAAAGTTCAGCTCAGTTGCTATCTCTTGCAAGAAATGTTCTCTCATTTCTGCGACTAACTTTTCCCCCTCCTCAAATTTTCCTGTGCCCTATTACACCCCACTTACAGTACACCTAAGTACTGCTCATGTCCCATTTCATTCCAGTAAGAATGGCAATATTTTCCATCTTTGTATCTACAGTGTTTAGCACAATATCTTGCAAATGGAAGGTGTTTTTAAAGTATTTATCAAATCTATGTTTGCAAAGTTGTAGGCCATTAAACTTCATCCATTCTTTCTCTACCTCCTACCCAGTAATTAAAAAATAATCTTTAGAAGATATTCTTAGAAAGAAGAACCGTGGGTTCTGATATTCTCCACGCCTGTCAGTGAAGTATGGGACTACAGAGATATAGTTGGCTATGCTGTAGAACCTTACCAGCAAAAGATGAACTATTCTCTTCCCGTATTGTTATGAAGAATATAAGTTTGATTAATGTATGTTTGCACATCATTTTTATAATGATTTTTAGATTAATTAGAAAATGATTATAGATCTATGGTTATTGATGTCCTCTCAATTGCCTTTTAAAAAAAGCAGTATTTTTTGGTTATTTAAAAAAAACTGGTTACTTCTATCCTCATTTCAGATATCTTGAGATTCAGTCCCTCAATACTTTCAAAATTTTTTGTTGCCTCCAGGCACCAGATTTGTTCTGTATATAGTGTGTATACTTCTGTGTACACTATGTGATACTGTGTATAGTGTGTATGGTCTAGCTTCTTTACCTAAATTCATTTTCCAATTCAATTTCATTTCCTTTGCCTCACATGAGGGAAGGGAATGGTATTTTTGTTTTATTTTGTTTTTGTACCCCTGACACTTCAGTGACTTCTGATTTTTGTTTTCTTTTGTTTTATTTTTCTGGTCTGTAGCTGTGATTTCATAGGTATCCGGATCTCCTCACACCAAAGCAGATCAGCAAATGTTCTGCAACTTTAGTCACTCATAGGGAGTTAACTAGGGCCCCAAGAGACTAACTTACCCTTCATCAAAGTCAATGTATGTCAGAGAAAGGACTTGTACTCCTATCATGCTGGTGCTGAGCCCAATTCTCTGTCCACTGCTACCATGCTGCCTCTCACATATATACCTTGCACTTAGTAGGTACTTAATAGGTGCATAATGAAGTGGATTATCTTGGCTCTTTTTTACTTTTTTAATCAGCTCCAACTGACTGCTTTAGCTGCCCAAGATCCTGTTTCATAATGTAATAATAGGTCTATGTATCCCTGAGTAACCAAACTTTCACTCACTTTTAATCTTAATTTTAGTGTTAAGATCCCTATATCTTTTTTTTTTCACTTTATCTAAACATTCCTCCTTAGTTCCAAGTGTTCATATTGCTAAATGCTTATGGGAAATCTCAGTCTGGAAGTTTCAACAACACTTTAAATTCAATAGAAAACAAGAATTATATATTTTTTTTGCCCTCAAACATGACCCCTCCTAAGTTCTCTGTGTCTGTTAGAGGCACCAGTCAGTCATGCATGTCAGAAATCTATAAATTAGCAAGGTATAGAAGAAATAACACTGGCTCTAGAATCAGGGAATCTGCATTCAAATCTTGCCTCTGATACTTGGAATAGTGATTTGATCATCAAAACATTATCATTTCACAATCTCAAAGGCTGTAAATCTGAGATATTGTATTCCAGAAATTCAGGAGATATAGTGCTTGCTCTCCCCCACCCCTCTCTCTCTTTCTCCCTCCCTCCCTCCCTCCTTCCTTCCCTCCTTAACTTCCTCCCTCCCTCTTTCTTTTAAACTTTCATTAGTAAGTTTTTTAAGCTTTTCTGCAAAAATATAATTTTGATTGATTTTATTCCTTCTTTACCAAAAAACCTAAAAACAAAAACCATTTAAATATAATGTGATGAAGATATCTTGAAATTATTATTCTTAGTATTAACTCTTGGTTTTTAACTTTTGGTATGGTCAGAATTTAATATTATCACATCTAGTTGAAAGTTCTTTGGAGTCCTTGTGGCTATTGTGGCTTATTTGAATGAAGTTTATGCTACCATCTCATCTTTTTTAAAAGATCATAACAATTTCAAAAAGGAAATGACATTGGAGATTGTGGCAATAGGATTGTAGTTCATGACGGCCCAGGCTTCATTTTCCTCACCTGTACAATGATGGCCACTGAGGTCCCTTCCAACTCTAGATCTATAAGCTATATGTGGTCTTTGTCTCTTTCTCCTCCCTCACCTCCCACATTCATTCAAGTGTCAATTTTATTTCTACTATCTGTCCTTTTTTTTTCCTAGTTCCAGTGCCATGACCCCAGGCATCTGAGCAATAACCTTCTCAATCTTCCATATTCATCTGAAACATGCACAAACCTAATTGTCATTTCACTGATAAAAATCTTTTAGTGACTACTCATGGCCTAGTGAATATAGTTCAGACCCTTTAGGATGGCATTCAAGACCCTGCATATGCTATCTCCACCTTTCTGACTTTATTTTTCTATCTTATTTCCCATCACTCCTCAATTGTGTCCCAACCAAATTTGATTCTCATCTCTTCTATTCCTCTAGTGCCTTCCAGCACCTGTGCCTTTCCTCAGAATATTTCCTCATTTTAGAATTCTATCCCTTTCCCCTTCTCTGCAACCAGGTGGCACAGTGCTGGACAGAGTGCTAGATCTAGAGTCAAGAAGCCTTGCCTTCAAATCCAGCCTCAGGCATTTATAAGCTTTGTGACCCTGAGCAAATCACTTTCATCATATGTAAAAAGGGGACAAAAATAGCACCAGCAAAATCTCAAGACTTTTGTGAAGATAAAATGTTTGTAAAGCACTTTGAAAACCTTAAAGTGCTATATAAACACCAGCTGTTGTTGTTGGGAAGGCAGGAAGACAAGAAGGAAGGAAGGAAGGAAGGAAGGATAGAAGGAAGGCAGGAAAGAAGGAAGGAAGGAAGGAGGGAGGGAAGGAAGAAGGGAAGGAGGGATGGAGAGAAGGGAGAGAAAGGAAACAAGAAAAGAGGAAAGGAAAGGAGGGGAGGAAGAAAGGAGGAAAGGAAGGAAAGGAGGGAGGGAAGGAAAGAAAGAAACAAGCTTTAAGTGCCTAAATGTTCTGGGTACTGTGTTAAGCTCTTCACCAATATAATTTTATTTGATCCTCAAAACAACCGTATGACATAGGCACTATTATTATTCTCATTTTATAGTTGAGGAAACTGAGGCAGACAAGCTAAGTGACTTTCCCAGGGTCACATAACAAGCATCTGAGGCTGGATTTGAACTCAGATCTTCCTGTCTTCAGGCCCAATACTCTATCCACTGTGCCACGTAGATGATAATTGTGGGGATGGCGATATTGATAATGATGATGGACCTTACTTTATCTTCAAGGTCCCACACCAAAACAAACAAAAAAATGCCAATTTACTCTATTACAATCTTCTCTGATTCCATTAGTAAGTACCAAAATTGGCTTTCCAAGAACCAGTCTAGCTTAGAATAGATTAGTTCCTTACTACTGGCTTGGCCACTTGATGATGAATTCCCTGGCCATGGTAACACATTAAATGAAAGAAAATTCAAAATGGCTCTTAATTCTTTCTGAGCTTTTTCCATTCACACAGTGATAGTAGTGGTAGAAGGGCAGTAAAAGGGGAAGAGGTAAAGAATGCTAAGAATTACACAGTTTTGAGATGGTCGATAAACTTTAACTTGGCCTTTGGTGCTCAAAGCATGAAAGCATTGTCCAGTTGCCAATGAAAGAATATGTTATTGGAGGAGCTGGATTTTTGAACCTTGAAATACTTACCATTATCAAAACTCAAAGGTATATATATTTAAAAAAAACTTGTAAGTAAATGAAAGGATGGCTTGCAGGTTTTTCTTAGAGAGACAAACAAAGAAATTGATGGTACCGGTTTTTATCTTGTGCCTAAAGGCAACAAGAAACATCATTTCATGGGACACTGATCTTTTCATATTGCAGTGGCAATGATAAATACCTGTTAAAAATGACTACTATGAAAAGTAATTGTAACATGCAAAAATGTTAGTTGCAGAGAATGAAAAAGTTGAGAAATGCCACAAAGAATTCAATAAAACTCTAAAAATTAAATGTGTCTCTTTTGCTATTTGTTGACTCTACTGTAAACGTGGGAATAAGTGAGGATGGGCAGAAAACATGGTTCAAGAAAAAGTAATGAGAGAGGCCAAAGATTATACAGAAGCCTTATGGCTGTGTACCCTCTGGCTATTTCCCAGAAACAGATTGGTTTATAGCAAGGCTATTCATTTCTGTAAAACCATTATAGTTTAATTTAATTAGATTGTGATGTTAAGAGCACCAGTTGTAATGTTTCTATTTCTGTACCTTAATTTATTCCAGGGCTTAAGCCAGTCCTTCAATTAACATTCTCATCATAGGAAGAACAAGGCCAAATTAGATTTTTATTAATTGTCCATGATTTTAGTTTCTTCTTTTTAAGCCACTGAATTTGACTAATGATGACTAAGAAAAAAAAAAATATGTACCTAATTTAATCTCAAAAGCATGAGTCCTATAATTTTTCTAATGTTGCCTGTTCAGGAATGTGTTTGATATTTCTCATCTAGATTTTTCCTAGCTGTATAATTCTCCAAATAATTATTCTTCTGGTTTGAGGTTCTTTATTTAAAAAAAAAGGGAATTTATTCACTGATTTAAAGTTGCCCAAATTTTCCCCTTAAATTTCATAAAGATTATGTTCACAAAAAACAGAAGATGTTTGTAAAGTGTAGGTAGCTATTCCACTGCTTTCTAATACTGAGCTGTTTTGTTTCATGTAAAAAAGTATGATGATCCTTTTCTCTGATATTTGTGGTTCTCATTTGGAGTTAACTGACTTTTGTTGTTATTTTGTTAGATCATTTTGGTCATGTCTGACTCTCCATAGCCCCATTTGGGGTTTTCTTGGCAAAGATACCAGAGTGGTTTGCCATTTCCTTTTCCACCTCATTTTACAGATGAGGAAACTGAGTCAAAGCTGTTCAAGGTCACAGAGCTAGCAAGTGTCTGAGGCCAGATTTGAACTCAGGAAAATGAGTCTTCCTAATTTTCAGGTCCAGAACTTTATCCACTGTGACACCTAACTGCCCTAGTCAACATTTACCAAACCTTTATTATTCTTCTACTATGTCCAATGCATGCAAAAGCTATATCCTCGAGGACTGGATAAAGAAATCATTGTTCTGGCCCTCAAGTACTTTACAATCTGGGAAGTCTACATCATGCATAAAGATAGATTGTAAGAAACATTCACTATTCCAGTGTTTCCTTTTCCTTTTTTTCTTTTTTTCTGGACAGGAATATTTACTTGACTATATATTCTGACTCCTGCTTTCCCTCTGAAAATATAAAATTCATAGACATCATTTAACAGATTTTAAACTTCAAAAGAAATCAATTTCTGAATGGCAATTGTTATGAATTAGATTGTTTGTGTTTAAACATAATGAGTTTGCTAAATTAAATTATGATTTCAACTTTGATGCTTTACTTTAAAGCACCTAAGTAGAATTCATAGTTCCAGCAGAAATAATATATTTGGTACAGGCAGTAGGAAAAAATAATTCCTGCATGCCAATCAATTTAATCACATTATAATAATGTACAGGTATAGCACTTTAATTCCTATGTCTATAATCTTTGCTCATACTCTGTCTCCCATTTGTAATACCCTCCTTCCTCCTCACTGCTCTTCCAAATTTTACGTATCCTTTAAGGCCCGCTTCCTTTCCATAAGCTTTCCCTAACTGTAATTCTAAACCATTCAACAAATGCCTATGCCACACATTTTGGCATATATAAACTGTAGCATGTGAAGCAGCCACACCCTGGTAAAACCCTCTCAGTAGATGGGCTAAACCAGATTTAGGACAACTAACATGCCTCAAACCAGTTGGTGAATTAGGGGGATATCTACCTGAAACCTGTGATGACTTCTCCCCAGGCAGAATAAACAGATGAGAACAATTTGTTCCAAAGGCCATGAAACTGGCTGAAGCAGAAACTGTGGAATGCTTAGAGCTTGGTCAGACTTTGAATATGACAAGGTCACCCACTGCTTCCTGGGCCATAACTAGTCATCTTGACTTTTGTCTTGCCACTGAACTTCAGTGACTTAGGAAGAGAAAAGATGGCTGATAATTCTATGCAATTCTGCCTCACTGAAATCCAATTCATATGCAAGTCAACACATAATTCCTTGATATCATTGGTCAGCTTTGAAAATGAAGGACTGACAGCAAGATCTAGAACTGCAAGATACTGTGGCCATCATCCATTTCAAGAAAAAATACTGCAACAGAAAAAGTTCAAGTGTCAAGCAGCCACAGTCGGAATCATCCAGGACTTGGCAGCCCTGCTGCTATCTACCATCTTACTAAACTCTCCATGCCACTAGGCCTTAAAATTTTCCTCGACATCGCATCCTAAGAATCTCTGAGCTTTGCCATTCTTCAACTGAACCCTACCTTTTGTATTAAAATGAAATGGCCTTGAGATTAGGGACTGTCATTTTTATTTGTAACATTTGCACTTAGTGGCTGCCTTTGGCACACAGCAAGTGCTTAATTAATACTTTCTTCATTCATTCACTCACTCAACCAGAAAGATAGTGCATTGAGATTTTTGGTGGAGTAACGTTCTTCAGTAGCCCCTTCAGTTCCTTTCTGAGACATGGCTGGTACAGCCTCAGGAAAAGGGTTCCACTATCCCCACTGGCCACTAGTGAGAATTTAGCATTTAAATGGCTAGACAATTCCTCTTCCCACAGCCCAAGAGCTGAGTTATGTGGTTCCTTGTGGTGGTACTTGCTGCAGGTGATGAAATGAAATATGGAGCAATGGTCTTTTAAAAATCATTCTCTAGAATACCCGTCCTCAACTGGAATCATCTATCTCTAAATGATGCACTTCTTCCCCAAAATGAAAACAAATAAACAAACAAACAAAACTAACACACTTCACAAGACAAAGTTTATTGAATATTGTAGAAATGAAAAGAAGAATGTAATGCATTTTTACATACATACCTTGTCCCCTAAGACTGTCTCATAACATCTTCCTAGAGCTCATAGAAAGGGAACATAAGTAGAGGGGTGTCTTCTCTGGGTCTCAGTTGTTATAAAGTGAAATCAAGGGGAAAAAATTATCATGCAATTATTTTATGCATTTCATGGATACTTTTATGTGTATTATCTCCTCCAAAACAACATAGCTTCAGAAAATGTTTCTTTTTTTCCCTTTTTCCCTTTGTATGCCTAGCACAACATCTTATACATAGTAAATGCTCAATAAGTGTTTGTTGGTTGATTAACTGACGTAAGTCAATATTTCTCAAAGTGTGATCTTGAGATCCCTCAGAGTCCTAAGACCCTTTCATGGTGTCCTCATGGACAAAATTATTTTCATAATAACATTAAGACATTTACATTTTTAATATGATACAGATAAGGTACAGCCCGTATTAATAAAAGTGTTGTAGTATATGGGGGTGTTCAGAAAAGACTAGCACCTCCATCGTAAATACTTTCTAAGCCCTTTTCATGGCTGCTTATCCACCCTTGGTGCCTACCTAGCATTCAACGGTCACCTGTGGCTCCAAGAAACTGTAGCATGTGCAGTGACCACACTGTATTGAAACCTTATCATCAGATGGACTAAACCAGGGTAATTGAGGGTAATCGATAGGCCTCAAACCAGTGCATGAGTTAGAGGGATGTCTATCCCAAATATGTAAAGACTACCCCCCAGGCAGAATAATTACCCCCCAGGTCAGAAAAGAACAATTTATTCCAATGTCCATGAGGGTAGCTGAAACAGGCATTGTAGAGTGCTTAGAAGATGCCAAAGACATTCACTGTATCCCAAGCCATTACCAGTCATTTTTACTTTTGTCCTGCCACTCGACTTTGATAACTCTGGAAGAGTGAGGGTGATGACTCTGCGCAATTTTGCCTTAATTAATTCCAATTCGCACATAAACTAAGACATCACCCCATGACGTCATTGGCCCTTTTTTAAAAAACAAAGGATGAACACCAGCAGTATAATTTCAGTATTTTTTAACAGTATAAAGTGGTCCTGAGATCAAAAAGTTTGAGAACTGCTGATCTAAGTATTACTCTATGGATGACCCATTGTTAATTCATAGTCAGCATGTCTAAAATCAGCTGGAGAAGGAAATGATGCACCACTCTAGTGTCTTTGCCAAGAAAAGCCCACATGGGGTCACTGAGAGTCAGACATGACTGAGACAACTCAACAACAACAAAATGCCTAAAATCAAGCTCAACCTATGTTCTCCCAAACAAACTCTTCTTTCAGGCTTTCTTACCAACTATTTTTCAAATACTATCATTCTCTTAGTTTAAGGTTAGTGTTAGTTAAAAAACTTTGGAATAATTTTACTAGGTACATATGCCACTCTGACCTACAATTTCATAGGATGAAAAATAAGCATAATATCTAAACTGTGTCCCTCAAAAGATATTTACAAGAATAAAAAAAAATAATCTATGTTGCATGAAAATGCTTTGTGAACCCCACAGGAATGAACAAATATAAGGTATTCTCTGAGGTTATACTTTACTCTGACTCTTTCTAGCTATCTCTTGGTCTCAGTTTTTCATCTAGAAGGTAGGGATAATGATGCTTACACTATTAGCCTGACAGGATAGGGAGCATTTTGTAAATGTTAAAACACTTTGTAAATAAGAGCTGCTAATATTGCTGTAGTTACTGTTAGGTCTTACCTTATCCTCTTTTTAACCTCTTTTTACCATATCCAGTCACTCAACAAGTCTTGTGAATTCTCTTTTTGTAATGTCCCTGACATCCATCTCTTCCTTTCCATTTCCACATTTGTCACCATAGTTCGACCTTACATTATTTTTTGCTTAGATTATTGCAGCAACCTCTTAATTGATTTCCTTCTATTCATTTTCTCCCTTACTCTAATCTGTTTGTAGTCCCACCCACCCTCCCCCCCCAAAAAAAGATTATTTACTAGAGATACTGCATTGCAGATGTCCTGGCAGATCAGAAACCTCTCTTGAAGACCCATTGTTTACCATCAGAATTCCTTCTTTCCACAACCCACCCTACTACAAAAATAACCTTGTGTCCCATTCTTTAAAAGATCTTCCACTCCATCCCCACTGTCTTATTCCCTAAATTCACTGGTCTGTGACATTTCCAAATCTTCCTCTTTACTGTTTAGGTTCATATTTTTAAGAGTACTCAAATGTCTCTTTTTATAAATGAAGAAACTTAAACTGAGAAGGGTTGTAATTTGCTTCTCCCTCTGCCTGGAATGCCAATCCCTCAACCACCTGTCTACATATGACTCTTCTTTCAAGCCCCAGCTCAAGTTTTAGATCATACGCTAAAACTTTTCTTTTTTTAACAAATAATCCTCAGATAATGGTGGCTGGGTGGTATAGTATATAGAGTGCTAGACAGGGAGTCAGGAAAGCTTGACTCTGACTTTTACTAGTTGTATGATCCTGGGCAAGTCACTTAACTTGTCTCCCTTGATTTCCTCATCAATAAAATGGCAGTGTCCAAGGATTGTTCTAAAGGTCAAAGTAGATGAAGCATTTTGCAAACTTTGAAGCATTATATAAGTGTTAGCTATAATCTTCATCATTATCATCTTGAACTTTTTCTCCTCTAAATCTCTGTAGTACTTATTATCTCCACCACTCATTTAGGAATTAACGTGTGCCACCTTATATTGTTACATTTTTTGACATACACCATGCTTTCTTGCTTGAATTTGAGGAACATTATGATATGTGCCTTGTCTCATCAGTAGGTTCTAATTCCCAGGAATGTGGGGAATATGTTATATATATATATATATTTCCTTATATTATCACTACTTAACAGCATGCCTTTTCACACAGTAGTAGTTCAATAAATATTATCTAAAGATATTCCATGCATGACATCTATAGTTACTGATTTCATTTATAAACCAAAAAGGAAAATTTACCACCTGTTACTAATTATTAAAAGAGATTCAAAGTCATGGTAATTTTAAGAACAGGATATGATCTGAATGACATCTTATTTTATTATTTTCTAAAGTCTTTGCTTCACAATTGTTTGTATGCTCCCAAGTTGAGAGGTTTGTGGTCTTAAGAGTTTTTTAATTAATCTTCAGATTTTTATTAACCTTTAGAATTATCAGATGGTACAGTGGGTTTATATCTTTCCAATTACATTTTTTTCCTTAAGTTTCAAATATATTCATCTTCCTAGATGTAAAGGTGGATATCTCTACCTTTTTATCATAAATCTTAATCTAAACCAATTATCTCCTCTACAAAAGAGAATGTTAGACTGAGTGAAGTTAACCCTTAATTTCATGTTCTTTTGCTTAGATTATGAGTTATCACTTTGGCGGTATTTTGTTTTGTTTTGAATTAACATTCATTGCTAGTTGTATCCACAAGTATGAGTATGAATTATCTCAAAAATAAGATTGTCTGAGGTCCTTGACAGCATAGTTGATTTTTAATTCTCAATCTTAACACACCATATTTTTTCAGTCTTACGACTCTGATCTAACATAACGACCTCTTACAAATCATAACACATGATTCTATTCTGTATCCTCCCACAGCAAAATGACTGTAAAGCATAATTAAAGGGGTTAATCCCCACCAGTGACCACTATTCAGTTCAACAATTATTTATTAAATCTTTACTATCAAACATTTATCTAAGGACATGAATGATGCTACCAGGAATTATTCATCTGTCAATATAAATTAAGCATGTATTTAAAAATTCACATTCATATAACACTTAAAAACCTACAAAATCTCTTTCCTTCCCCCAGAAAATTATAAAGTAGGTATCCTAAGTATTATCCCTATTTTATAGCTGAGGAAAGATAGGCAAGTAAGGGAGCTTAGAATAGGGGGTGTACTGGTAAATGTTTAACAAGATCTCTCAAAAAATACACATATACATATACCTACAATACACTTTTAAATTTAATCTTCATTATTGACATTTTCCATCATTTTCTTAAGTTTAGATAATAATTGGCAAAACAATAAGTAAAGACCTTATTTATAGAGTTTGCCAATTTCCAAGGTAAAAATTTAACAGTTGACTCTCAGCTGGCTTTAGTACTCTCCTACTTAGGATCATGGGATCATAACTTTAAAGTAGGAAGAGACCTTCTACATCTTTGCCCATAGTCATACAAATATTAAATATCGGAATAAAGATTTGAACCTAAGTTACACCTGACTCCAAACCCTGTGCACTCTCACTACAGTACCTTTTCATTCATTCATTCATTCATTCATTCATTCATTCATTCATTCTTTCTTTCTTTCTTTCTTTCTTTTTCTTTCTTTCTTTTTCTTTCTTTCTCTTTTTCCTTCTTTCTCTTTTCCTTCTTTCCTTCTTTCTTTCTCTCTCTCTTTCTTTCTTTCATTCTATTGAGAGACACAGTGTAGCATAATCTGGAGTCAGAAGAACTGTGTTCTAGTTTCCCAGTTTGTTGCCAACTAACTAGTTGTATGACCTTTGAGAATTGGAACTGTGAGACAACTAGGTTATCACTACTGCCAATCACTTTGATGAGACTACCAAGTCTCTCCCTCATTGAGAGACTGCTTGTAGTCAGTTTTTAAAAGCAGTGAAGGCCCAGGCCTCCTAACCATAGATTTTTTCATCTGTAAATAGGTATGAAATGTTTGGACCTCACAGAGTTGTTAGGAAGAAAGCATTTTGTAAACTCTAAAGGGTCATATCAATTTTTGGTTCATTACTCAGTAATCGGAACCTGGTATTTGCATAAGAAAATACTAGGCAGCTGAGAAGGATATGAAAGAATTGGTTCTTGCCCTTGAAGTCTTTATATCACAGAGGTAAAGATGAGAGAGCAGCAAACAGGTAACAGTCAAAGGCAGCATATGATGGGGTACCATAATGAGAAAAAAAGGTGACGTGAGCTAAAGTGTCAACAGTGAGCCCAAGAATAAGTAATACCTTAGACATTATTTTATAAATGAGACAACAAAGGTCAAGAGAAGGGAAGTGATTTAAATCATCAGAATCTAGTCTTTAAGGGCCAGATTTTTTTTTGCTGTTTGGTCACTTTTCAGTCATGTCTGACTCTTTGTGACCCCATTTGGGGTTTTCTTGGCAAAGATGCTGAAGTGGTTTGCCATTTTTTCTCTAGCTCATTTTACAGATAAGGAAATTGAGGCAAACAGGGTTAAGTGACTTACCTAGGGTCACCTAACTACTAAGTGTCTGAGGTTAGATTTAAGCTCAGGAAGATGAGTCTTCTTGACTCCAGACCCAGCACCCTACCCATTGTGCCAACTAGCTGCCTCTTAAGGGCCAGAATAGGTGTGTAAAACTTTCCTGTAAGCCTTTCCTTGGAGCCTACACTGATGGTTTTAGTCAACTGCAAGCTAAATTTGTACAAGAACTGTGATGTGGAAGCCAAGAAACCTAATATGATTTTAACTTCGTTGAGAGACAGTTTCCAGAAACAAGGCCTTGACCACCCCACTGTAATCTATCCTGGTCCAGGGAATTACATCAGGAGTATCATGTTCAGTTCTGGCACCCCATTTTAGGTAAGACATTAATAGATGTCCAGAGGATGACAAATACAATGGTGAAAATCTTCAAATTCATGCTGTATGAGGAGTGGATAAACTAGAAATGGTTCACCTGAAGAACAGAAGATATAGGGCTTAGGGACAGGGACTGGTAGTGAGTTACCAGAAGAGCAATGAACTATCTTTCTAACCTGACTTCTTTCCACTGGATAACATTGTCACTTTTTTACTCTCAGGGACTAGCAAAGTACCTAAAATAACAGGTGCTCCCTCTGACTTTAATGATGCTGATGATGACAACAATTAATTGGAGCTCAGTTTCTTATAGTGGTACATCTTATCATTCATCTGTCTACTTTTCTGTATTTCTATGGCACAATGTTTATCAGGGAAATACAATGCAGCAAATATAAAGAACAATCGCAACATAAAATTCTATTCTCAGCTCTGTGCCACTCCAAGTTCTCTGTTTTTTCTCAGCTACTTAAGGGTATTATCACTTCAGGCTCATTCATTAATAAACCCCATTGTGTTTTGTTTTAACATTTGCTCTTTACTTCTCCTAACTCTGAAAATGCCTATTCCCTTGAGTGTTCTTCCAGTTGAAGGTGGTTCCATTAGCTTCAAGCAACACACAGCATAAGGTACAATTTGTGCTTTCCCAGCAAATTATCTAGAAATAAATCATCACTCCTTGGGGAAAGTCTCTGGTTTTAAGCCCTACTATGGAATTTCATTGTTAGGGAAAAGCTACATTTAGCAAAAAGACTACTGTATATACCCTTCCCTAAGTGGTCCTTCAGTAATTAAAGTCAGAGATAAATATTGTGTGTTCCTCATAGTTAAATCCAAACACCATACACAAGAAATAGTCTGGCACTTACCTAAACAATTTATGATGGAGCACTTCACTTTCTAATGTCTCCTGGAGTGAATATTCTCATTATGCACCATGTCAACTCAGAGAGCCCCAGGGGATGGTTTAAACTACAGTGGTCATAGTTCTCTTGATATTAAAGATAACTCCTACTTCTATTTTTCCCCTGAGAAGAAATGGCATGAGGGCTGATTTGTGCTGTTATATTTGATACACTAAAAATTAGATTCCTACCTACACATTCTAAATATCCAACTGAATTTAATACTTTAATCTCTCAAACCTGTGATGTAGGAAATAGAAAATTGAACATAATTAACTGTTTACTTCTTGTAACAAAACCTAAATATTATAGGATTCAAAATGTTGTACATTCATATTGAATACCAAGTCTCAAAGCAAATATTTAATTAAATATCACATGGCAAGAGGAAAACATACCAGTTCTTTTTTGCATGATACCTGGTATTTGGGGTATTTCTTTTACAAAACATATGGATTGCCTGGCTGTTTGAAATGTAGTTACTATGAAAGAGTACCACAGTCAGAAGATTGGAGTTTGAATGCCAGATCTAAATTTCATCACTTATAAAATGAAGGATTTGGATGAAATTATCTCTGTGTTCCTTTCTAGCTTACTATTATGTGATTCTGGGATACTTCTTCAATATTTTGAAGTTCTGATATTGTCTATATGCATACTCTGGCTACCAATATAGCTAACAGCCTTTCTGTGTCATAGTCAATGGTCTTGATGAGTCATGGCCAAAAAATTCTTCAACTTCTGTTCATTCTGATAATGAGTCTGTCTGAATTTAGCTAGACTGGTTCTCAGATGATAGATATATAATTTATCTTCAGAACAGCCTTCAAAGTCTTGCTGCTCCACTGGAGTTTTATAATCTTTAAGAACCATCACCTCCATATTACAATGAGAAATGACTAATCACTGGCCCACATTTAATGTTGGCTTATAAAATAGATAATATAAATAGATAAAATAAATAATAACAAAATAGTATAAAATAGAACAGAATTTAAGAGTAAATCTTGGAAGCTTGATCTGGTAGCTCTCCAAGATGGCTATCACCACCATTTCTCTCCTTCCAGCCGCTGCAGCACAAGATTTTCTGGAAATCGTAATATGGAGATAAGCATACCTTTACTACAGAGCTTGTATCAACACATGTAATACGTAAATGTGGTTCACAGTTAATTTGAAGAAAATCCTGAAGTTGCTAGGAAATGGGTGGGTTTAGTAGACTGAAAGTTTAACATGAATTAACACTGACACAGCAATACAAAACTGCCTAAGTGATCATAGGTTCCTTTGAGAGAAGAGCTGTGTCAAGAATAAGGAAGATGGTCATCCTTCAGTACTCTTCCCCAGTTATGCCATGTTTTCCTGGAGTACTATGGCCAATTCTGGGCACCACAATTTTCAAAGGACATTAGCAAACTAGAGGGGTTTCAAAAGAGGACAACCAGACCAGCAAGGAAATTAGAAATAATGTCATAGGAAGTTCAATACAAAGAACTGGGAATGTTTAATCACACACAAAAATAAAAAATAAAAAAGTATATTAGGGAATGGATAGCTATCTTCAAGGATTTAAAGGGCTCAAATTTGAAAGAGGGATTAGACTTGCCTGGCTTGATCCAAGATCACAGAGCTAAAAACAATGACTGGAATTTACAGGGAGGTAAATTTAGCTTTCATGAAAGAGAAAATGTCCTAAAATTTTGTTGTTATTTGGTCATTTCAGTCATGTCTAACTCTTTGTGACCCCACTTGGCAAAAATACTCGAATGGTTTGCCATTTCCTTCTCCAGTTCATTTAACATAATAGCTCTAATAATTAGAACTGTTCAAAAGTGGAATATGCTGCTTTAAGCAATAGTCAATTTCCCTTCACTAAAGATCTTCAAGTGGAGGCTAGATGACAACTTTCTTATAGGGCCTCTTAATCTGGATTCTACATCAAGGGACAGAGTCGCTATGAAGTTGTTTGTACCCAATCTGAATCATAGAATGTCAGCTTGAATGGAACTTAGAGAAACCCGGTCCTGCCCTCTTATTTTTAGATGAGGAAATTGAAGTCCATAGAAGGGAACAGATTTTCTCAGGGTTACACAACTAGAAGAAGGCAGAAATGGGATGAGATTCCAGACCTCCTGAATCCCAGGCCAGTGTGCTCTCATTATCCAATTATAATTATATACTATTATAAGCTAGTGAACAGTTTAGAAAACTACTAGAATATAGTGTTCAAAAATATTTCTTGAATAGATCCATTCCCCTTTCATCTTTTCCCTCTCTCTCTGTCCCCCTGTCTCTACATCTCTACATCTCTCTCTCTCTCTCTCTCTCTCTCTCTCTCTGTCATTCTATCTCTGTCTGTCTATCTGTCTCCTCTCCATTTCTCTCATTTCTTGCTTCCTCTCTCCCTCCTTCTCTCCTTGCCTCCCTCCTTTCTCTCTGTCTCTCCTGCTCTCTTTGTCTCTCCTTCTCTCTCTGTCTCTCTCTCTCCTCACTTTCTCCTCTACTCACTACTTCAAGGTCTATATCCTTATTCATAGGAAATGTGGTAGCTACACTGCTGTCTTCCCATACTATTCAAAGATTTTTCCAGATTCTCCATTTACCATCCTAGGAGGACCAAAGAAAATAAACAAAGAAATCAAAGAAAAGTAGTTTACTTTAGATGACAGTATACTAGATTTGAAGTCAGTACACCTGAATTTGAGTCTTGGCTTTGCTATTTTTTTCCTTCTGTGACTCAAATTGCCTTAGCTATTTAATGGAGATAATATTTGAAGTGCACTTTGCAAAGTTACTGAGGAGAAAGTTCTTTGTAAATGTTGAAGTGCTTATAGAAATGGGACCATTTCTTACTGGTAAATAATTTTGAGCCTTGATATTGAATGTCCTGTGTTGTTATGAACCACCCTATTTATTTGAGCCTGGCATTTAGGGAATTTTTTAAGGGTCTGTAGCATTTTCTTTTTTCTGTCATTCCTTTTTTTCACCTTCTTCTCACCATATAACCTGTATTTCTCTGTGAGCTATTCTGTTTTCTGCTGAAGAATGCATTGGACTATTGGGACCCATTGACCTCTAATAAAAAATAAAAAGTCAAACTACTCAACAGCTCTTGATGTTAGTCAGCACTTTTTGACCTGAGAATAAGTGGGTTGCTACCTTGGGATGTGGATATTTTGGAAAAACCATCTAATAACAATAGCTTACATTTATATAGTGATTTAATAGTTTAGCTATTTTTCTACAGCACTTTACAATTTACAAAGTTCTCTATATACCACAACTCCACCATGTAGGCAGTGCAAGAGTTATTATCTGAGTATCAGTTTCCTCATTTATGGAATGATGGGTCTAGCCATCTCTCTGGGGACCCTTTGAGCTCTAAATCCTATAGTCTTCCATAGTATGGATAAGGAACCTAAAGCTTTTCTTGGGCTTTTCAAGTGTTCAGTATCAGAACAAAGGTTCAAACCCAAGTGCCCCCATATGTAGAATCATTCCACTGTGCTATACTGGTTACAAAGCATTGTGTGTTCAGATGATCTCCAAAATAATCCTGTAAGGTAGGTAGGTAAGTAGCAAAAGTATTCATATTCCCATTTTACAGATGAGGAAACTGAAGTTCAGTGAGATGAATTTCCTTGCACAAAGTCACAATTTATTAAGTGACAGAACTGGAATTTGAACTCATGTGAGGGCTCCTTATCTACAAGCATTTATGGATCAAGCAATGCATTTTATATGTGTATATATGTGTATATGAATATGTGCACATATGTGCATAAAGGTATAATTTCTTTCTTTCTAGATCCCATGATTATATCCACATAAGAAATTCTGGTTGTGGAAACTCTCTCCATTGATACAGATGAACAACTCATCTGTAATTTATACTCTTGGAAAGTTGCTGCAGCACTGAGGGGTTAAGTGTTTTATCCACATATATATGGCCAGTATGTGCCA
Source organism: Trichosurus vulpecula (assembly GCF_011100635.1). Classification (NCBI taxonomy): domain Eukaryota; kingdom Metazoa; phylum Chordata; class Mammalia; order Diprotodontia; family Phalangeridae; genus Trichosurus; species Trichosurus vulpecula. The sequence continues at coordinate 244,604,175 of NC_050575.1, read as the reverse complement.
GAGATAAGATTTAAGTTTAGGTCTTCCTGACTCCAGAGCTATCCTCCACTATTCTACCCCTTACAAAAAGAAATGTCCTCCTCATTATGAATAAGATAGTTCTCATAGTTCTCTAAAGTTTACAAAGTAGTTTTATTGCCACATCCAAATGAAGAGGAAGGGAAAAGGGGAAGGGAGTGAGCATTATATAGCACCTACTATGCATCATCTTATTGAGTCATTTCAGTTGTGTCTGACTCTTTGTGACCACATTTGGAGTTTTCTTGGCAAAGTTATTGGAGTGTTTTGTCAATTCCTTTTCCAGCTCATTTTACAGATGAGGAAACTGAGGCAAATAGGATTAAGTGACTTGGCCAGGGTCACAGAGTTAGTAATTGTCCAAGGCCAAATTTGAACTCAAGAAGATGGGTCTTCCTAATTCCAAGCACTTAATTCTAAGTGCTTTTCAAAAGTTACATCATTTGATCCTCACAATTCTGTGAGGTGTTATTATTATCCTCATCTAGCAGATGAGGACACTGAGGTAAACAGATTAAGTGATCCACAGCTAAGACTTGTCTAAGGCCAGATTTGAACTCCATGACTCCAGGCCCAGCACCCCATCCGCTGTGCCAATTAGCTGCCTCGAGACCACCTCCCAGTTTAGTTCTTTTTTGATGATGCTATACCAAACTTCTTCATTTTCAACAAGTCATTCCTAATTCCATTCAACAAACATGTTCTGAGCACCTGCTACATACAATGCACAGTGGGAATTCTACTATAAAAATAAGAAAAGCCCTTGCCATCAAGGAGCTGATGTTTTAGAAGAGCATGCAACATAGTCACAGGTGAATACATACAAAACGATTTGAGGAGAAAACATGTACTAACTGGGAAAGTTTGAACAGAACTCATGGAAACAGATCTGAACTTTGAAAAAAATAAGAAGTCTGAGAGGGAAAAATGTGGAAGTAGTGCATTTCAAACAAGGGGGCTAGACAAGCTGCGCAAGGCAAGGAGATGGAAGATGCAATGTCATGTGCAAGAAAGAGCTGATAAGCCACATTGATTATGTGTAAAGTCTATGAAGGGGAAGAATGTGAGATGGAGACAGACAGTTTCCATCCTCAAAACATGTTGGTAAATGTTTTACAGAATTTTTAAAATGATAGTACTTTTGTCATTCTTTATAAATGTATGCTAAAAGGTGAAGTTTAACAAATTTGAGTCTGACTGCTCTTTAATCTCATATTTTCCATTGTGCTCTAATATATGTCATAGTCAACTACCCTGTGGGCAGCTATTTTCATCTCTGTTTGTCCTGATTTTATTGCCTCTCCTCGTTTCTTCTTTTCTGTCTGGCATTCTTAGATCAAGCCTTGAGATACTTAAAGAAATTTTGATTGGACTGGGATCTAACCCCCAGGAAACTTTGATTAGTGATTAAATGGACTCCACACAGTAGGAAGCTAAAAAATAGAGCTGTGTGATGCCTTACCTATAGAGCTGCTTCATATTTATATTCAGGATTTTTGCAAGAGAGCAAGAGAAAGTGAGGGGGAGAAGGAGAGAGAGACACACAGAGAGAGAGAGACAAAGAGAGACAGAGAGAGACAGAGAGACAGACCTTTCCATTTTTTCACTGTGGGGAAACACAATCATTGCATTTAGAGCTAAAAAGTACCTCAGAATTAATCTAGTCCAGCTATCTCATTTCACAGAGGTGGCAACATGACTTTTCTAAGGTCACACACTAGTAATAATAGCATAAATATTTATAGTACTTTAAGAACTTTTCTTCCAATAACTGTATGACAGAAGTAAGCAACAGAGGTGGCATTCAACCCCCACTCCTCTGACACCAAATGCATTGCTTTTAACAATGCCATATAGCCCTCTTTGAACTAAGATTTTACACTGATTAATATTTCTGTACAAGATACTTAGAATGATTTTCCACATTGGTAAAGATGCATGCTATATTACTATAAAGATGCTTTGTGACACATCCTCCTATCTTCACAGCATCTCAGTTAGGTAGCACAAAATACCCTTTATTATTACTGTAGTTAGGCAACATGGAATCCTGGGTAGAAAGAGGCTTAAATGCTGAGAACACCCAACACATGGTAACTGTGTGACCCTGGGCAAAGCATGTAACCTCTCAGTGCACTGGACAATTTTTCCAAGGCAGTAGTTTTCAAACTTTTTGATCCCAGAACCCCTTTACAATCTTAAAAATTATTAAGGACCCTGAAGAGCTTTTGTTTATATATTTTATATTTATCTATATTTACTATATTAAAAATTAAATTTTTAAAATTGATTATTTAAAATAACAGTAAAACTGATTCCATGTTAAAATAATATTTTTATGAAAAAACACATTTTCCAAAAGAAAAATTAGTAAGAAGTAGCTTGGTTTTATAAATTTTTGCATATCTCTTTAATGAAGACAACAGTATTCCTATATCTCTCATATCTACTTTTATAGTTAAACTGTTATAATATGTCTTAGTTGAAGTAAATGAAGGAATTTCACCTCATACTAATATGAAAAAGCATGGGGAGGATTTTATCTTGTATTATTCTGATTGTGTTTCCACAATACTCAAATTGTTTCTTTCTGGCTGCTTGCAATATTTTCTCCTTGATCTGGGAGCTCTGAAATTTGGCAACAATATTCCTAGGAGTTTTCTTTATGGGATATATTTGAGAGGCGATCTGTGGATTCTTTCAATTTCTATTTTACCCTCTGCTTTTAGAATGTCAGGGCAGTTCTCCTTGATAATTTCTTGGAGGATGATATGGAGGCTCTTTTTTTGATCATGGCTTTCAGGTAGTCCAATATTTTTAAATTATCTCTCCTGGATCTATTCTCCAGGTCAGTGGTTTTTCCAATGAAATATTTCACATTGTCTTCCATTTTTTCATTTCTTTGGTTCTGTTTTATAATATCTTGATTTCTCATAAAGTCACTAGCTTCCATTTGCTCCAATCTAATTTTTAATGTAGTATTTTCTTCAGTGGTCTTTTGGACCTCCTTTTCCATGTGGGTAATTCTGCCTTTCAAGGCATTCTTCTCCTCATTGGCTTTTTGGAACTCTTTTGCCATTTGAGTTAGTCTATTTTTTTAAAGTGTTTTTTTCTTCAGTATTTTTTTCAGTATTTTTTGGGTCTCCTTTAGCAAGTCATTGACTTGTTTTTCATGGTTTTCTTGCATCCTTCTCATTTCTCTTCCCAATTTTTCCTCTACTTCTCTAAGTTGCTTTTCCAAATCCTTTTTGAGCTCTTCCATGGCCTGAGACCAGTTCATGTTTTTCTCGAAGGCTTTTGATGTAGGCTCTTTGACTTTGTTGACTTCTTCTGGCTGTATGTTTCAGTCTTCTTTGTCACCAAAGAAAGATTCCAAAGTCTGAGACTGAATCTGAGTGTGTTTTCACTGCCTGGCCATGTTTCCAGCCAACTTACTTGACCCTTGAGTTTTTCAGTGGAGTATGACTCCTTGTAGAGTAAAGAGTACTTTGTTCAAGCTTGAGGGGATGTGCTGTTATTTTCAGAGCTATTAGAGCCAACTCTGCCACACCAGCACTCCTCCTTCCCCAAGAACACACAACCCAGACTGGACTCAGATCTTATGCAGGCTCTGACTCCTGCTCTGATCTGCCACTTAATTCCTCCCACCAGGTAGGCCTGGGGCCAGAAGCAACTGCGGCTGTAGTTCTGTAGCTGCCCCACCTCTACTGCCCCCGGAGCAGTGGCTGAACTGGGTACTCTATCACCCTGTTCCCCGCAGCTTTTCCCACTAACCTTCTCTGTTGTCTTTGGTGTTTGTGGGTTGAGAAGTCTGGTAACTGCCACAGCTCACCGATTCAGGGTGCTAGGGCCCACTCCGCCAGGCTCCTGGTCTGGTTGGTCCATGTGGGCCACGCTGGGCTCATCTGTCCTCCTGCTCCCAGCTCTGTGCATGATAGACCTCACCCAGCAACCATCCAGGCTGTCCTGGGCTGGATCCCTGCTTCCCTCTGCTATTTTGTGGGTTCTGCAGTTCTAGAATTTGCTCAGAGCCATTTTTTATAGGTTTTTGGAGGGATTTGGCAGGGAGTTCACACAAGTCCCTGCTTTCCAGTCACCATCTTGGCTCTGCCCCTCGGGGAGGATTTTAATAGGTAAACAATGTCTTAGTATTATTTTGAAAAAAGTTCTGACACCCACAATGGTGTAGTAAAAGCAGGGACTTGCATGACTCTTCCCCCAAACCCCTCCAAATACCTGTAAAAATGACTTCAAACAAATTCTAGAGCTACAGAACCCACAATATGACAGAGTGAAATAAATCTCCAGCCCAAGACAACCTGGAAGGCCCACAGGAAGGGTCTATCACACCAGGCTGGGAACAGAGCATAGTCCAACTTGGGCCACGCTGGCACAGGTTGGACCAGAGGAGCCCTCAGGGGATTGAATCACTGGCAGCTGTGGTGGTTTCCAGACTTCTCAACACACAAACACAAAAGACAAAGTAGAAGGTCAATGGGGAAACTGTCAGATTATAGAATCTTACTTTGATGACAGAGAAGATCAAAACATACAACCAGAAGACAAGAAAGTCAAAAGCCTCCAAGAAAAATACGACTTGGTCACAGACCACAAAAAAGCTCAAAAAGGAGTTTGACAATCAAATAAGAGAAGTAGATGAAAAATTGGGAAGAGAAATTAGAGGGATGTGAGAAAATCATGAAAAACAAGTCAACAGCTTGCTAAAGAAGGCACCAAAAAATACTGAAGAAAGTAACACCTTAAAAAATAGACTAACCCGAATGGCAAAAGAGGTCCAAAAAGCCAATGAGGAAAAAAATGCCTTTAAAAGCAAAACTGGCCAAATGGAGAAGGAGGTCCAAAAGCTCACTGAAGAAAATAATCCCTTAAAAATTAAAATGGAGCAAATGGAAGCTAATGACTTTATGAGAAATCAAGAAATTATAAAACAGAACCAAAAGAATGAAAAAATAGAAGACCATGTGAAATATCTCATCGGAAAAACTACTGACCTGGAAAATAGATCCAGGAGAGATAATTTAAAAATATTGGACTACCTGAAAGCCATGATCAAGAAAAAGAGCCTAGGCATCATCTTTCAAAAAATTATCACAGAAAACTGCCCTGATATTCTAGAACAGGGCTGTCCAACCTTAGGTTTTTATCAAAACAATAGACAATATATTTTGATTTGCCATTTTAGTGAGAGCTCTGCAGTAACTTGGCCTCATTTACTAAAGCATTTATGTAAATTTCTATGCTTGTAGGTAGGCCATATAAATCCCACTGTGTACCACATGCAGCCCACGGACCACATTTTGGACAGTCCTGTTGTAGACCTAGAGGGTAAAATAGAAATGGAAAGAATCCACCAATCGCCTCTTGAAAAAGATCCCAAAAGGAAAACTCCTAGGAATATTGTAGCCAAATTCAAGAGTTCCCAGGTCAAGGACTTGCCTAATGATCACTTGATGCTTTTTATTAGCTTTAAAGAGTAGTTTATTATTTTCCCAATTATGTATCAAGACAATCTTTAGCATTCATTTTTACAAGATTTTGAGTTCCAGATTTTTCTCTCTCCCTGACTCCCGCCCATCCCCTCTTCCTAAAATAGTGGGCAATTTGATATAGGTTATACATGTGCTATCCTGTAAAACGCATTTCCTTATTAGTTATAGTTGTGAAAGAAGAAACAGATCAAAAGGAAGAGAAGCATGAAAAAGAAGAAAGTAAATGAAAAAAGTATGCTTTGATCTGCATTCAGAGTCTATCAGTTCTTTATCTGAGTGTGAATAGCATTTTTCTAATCATGAGCCTTTCTACTTGTTAAGATCATTGTATTGCTGGGAAGCACTGAGTCATTCATAGTTGATCATCATAGGATGTTGCTGATACTGTGTAAAATGTCTTCCCAGGTCTGCTCATTTCCTTCTTGCATCAGTTTGTACAAGTCTTTCCAGGTTTTTCCAAAATTTGACTGTTCATCATTTCTTATTGCACAAGGGTATTCCATTGTATTTGTATACCACAGCTTGTTAAGCCATTCCCCAAATGATGAGTGCCTCCTCAATTTCCAATATTTTGGCACCAGGAAAAGAGCTGCTATAAATATATTAGCACATGTAGATCCTTTTCCATTTTTTTGTGATCTCTTTGGGGTACAGACCTAGTATTGGTATTGCTGGATCAAAGGACAGATTGGTTGGCCTTTGGGCATGGTTTCAAATTGCTCTCCAGAGTGGTTAGATTAGAGTCCGTAATGCTACCAATAGTGTGTTAGTGTCCCAATTTCCCCACATCCTTTCCAACATTTAGCATTTTCCTTTTTTGTCATATTAGCTCATCTGATAGGTGTGAGGTGGTACCTTAGAGTTATTTTAATTTGCATTTCTCTAATCAAAAGTGATTTAGAGTGCTTCTTCATATATCACTAGATAGCTTTGATTTCTTCATCTAAAAACTGCCTGTTCATGTCCTTTGACCATTTATCAGTTAAGGAATGACTTGTATTAAAAATTTGCTACAGTTCTCTATATATTTGAGAAATGAAGGCTTTATCAGAGACACTTGCTATAAAGATTATTTCCTTGATTTCTATTTCCCTTCTAATCTTGATTGCATTGGTTTTGTTTGCGCAAAAAAAATTAATTTAATATAATCAAGATTATCTATTTTACATTTCAGAGTGCTTTCTATCTCGTTTGGTCATGAACCTGTAACTCACTTAACTTCTTTAAGAATTTGGATGCTATATCACTTGGTGCATATATGTTTAGTATTGATATTACTTCATTTTCTATGGTACTTTTTAATAAAATGTAGTTTCCTTCCTTATCTCTTTTAATTACATCTGTTGTTGCTTTTGCTTTGTCTGAGATCAGAATCGCTACCCCTGCTTTTTTTTTTTACTTCAATTGAAGCATGATAGACTCTGCTCCAGCCTTTTACCATTACTATGTATGTGTCTCTCTGATTCAAGTGTGTTTCTTGTAAAGAACATATTGTAGGATTCTGTTTTTATCTACTCTGCTATACACTTCCATTTTATGGGAGAGTTCTTCCCATTCACATTCACAGTTATGATTTTTAGCTATGTATTTCTTTCTATCCTATTTTTCCTCCTGTTTATCCTCTCTCTCCTTTCAGCCTTTTATCCTCCCTAATCATGTTCTTTTCTATCTACCATCTTCCCTGATCTACCCTCTCTTCTGCCAGCCCTCCTCCCTTTATTTAATCTCTTCCCCTCCTACTTTTCTGCTAGGGAACATAGATTTCTATATTCAACTGATTGTGTATATTATTTCCTCTTTGAGCCAATACTGATGAAAGTAATATTCAAGTGATGCCCTTCTCCCACCCTCCCATCTTACCCTCCATTGTAATAGATCTTTTGCACCTCTTCATGTGAAAAGTTTTCCCCATTCTACCTCTCCCTTCTTTGTACAACCAGTATGCTCCTCTTTCTCCTTCCTTAGTTACTTTTATGTCATTCCCTCAAATTCATCTTTTACTCAAGCCCTCGGTCTATGTATATTCCTTCTGGCTATACTATTAATGGTTCAGTTCTAAAGAATTACAAGTATTGTCTTCCCATGTATGGATATAAACATTTCAACTCCTTTGAATCCCTTATGTTTGCTTTTCCCTTTTTACCTTTTTAGGCTTCTTTTGAGTCTTGATATTAGAGATCAAATTTGTTGTTCAGTTCTTAATTTCTCCAAGTAGGTGATTCAAAATTGTAGTCTTAGCTCCTTTGCTTTCCAGAATATCATGTTCCATGACCTTCAATACTTTAATGTTGCAGCTCCTAAGTCCCATGTAATCCTGATTGTAGCTCCATGATATTTGAATTGTTTCTTTCTGACCACTTGCAATATTTTTTGCTTGACCTGATAGTTCTGTAATTTGCCTATAATGTTCCTTGGAATTTTTATCTTGGGATCTCTTTCCTGAGGTGTTTGGTAGATTTTTTCAATGCCTATTTTGCTCTCTAGTTCCAGGAAATCAGGGCAGTTTTCCTTGATAATTTCTTGAAAGATTCTGTCCAGGTTCTCCTTTTGATTATGGCTTTCAGGTAGTCCAGTGATTCTAATATTGTCTCTCTTGGATCAATTGGCCAGGTCAGTTGTTTTTCCCATGAGGTATTTTACAATTTCTTCCATTTTTTTTTATTCTTTTAAATTTGTTTGATTGATTCTTGATGTATCATAGAGTCATTAGCTTCCACTCACCAAATTCTAACTTTTAAGGAGTTGTTTTCCTCAGTTAGCTTTGTACTTCCTTTTCTATTGGCCAATTGTACTTTTAAGGAGTTGTTTTCTTCAGTGTATTTTTGTATCTCCTTTTCCATTTGGCTAATTCTACTTTTTAAGCAATTTTCCAAGCAATATTTTCTATCATAATTTTCTTTCATCTCTCTTGTTTCTTTTCCCAATTTTTCTTCTACCTTTCTTATCTGATTTTTAAGTTCCTCTTTCAGCTATTCCATTAATTCTTTCTGGGCTTGAAATCACTTCCCATTTTTCCTTGGGGTCTTGCCCAAAAGTGTTTTGAGAGTTTGTGTCTTGATGTCCCATGTCACCATAATAACTTTCTAGGACAAATTCCTTTTTTCTTCTTGCTTTTTACTCATCTTTTTTGGCCTTTTTCCTTCCTTTTAAATTTGAGTTCTGCTACTAGGGTTGAAGGGGCACTGTCTCAGACTTTTTATGCCAGTGGCTACAGGCACTGGCTATTTACCTGGTTTTCATTAATGTTGTCCTGGGGCCTATGGGGGACCCTTGTGTCTGGCATTATGTTGAGGGAGTGAGTGGTGGGTGGCACTGCTGAAGGCTGTAGAGGTCTGGCAGCTTATCTGGTGCTGAGCTGAGGTCCTACTGCTGGTGTCTGGTGTATGTTGAAGCCAGTGGGGTGTTTCTGCATTTCCCTTAGGCTACACTGAAGCACATGATTGTCTGGTCACTGGAGGTTGCCTGTTTGCCTGGGCCTATGGTGAAGTACTGTGGCAGTTCTTGGAGCCCATTCCTCTGGCTATGCTGAGGTATGTGGGGGATCCTGGTGTTTGGTGTTTGCCTGCTCCACCACACTAGGGCTCAGAGTCTTCCACCAGTTTGCTGAGGTGGAGGTTTCCTGCTGGCTTACTGGGATGCTTCCTGTCCTGGGCTGCATTCCCCATTTCCCCAAGGGAGACGTACCTTTCTTTTGCCAATCTTCTAAGTCTCTTGGACCAAAAGATTGTTATACTTCATCTTTTTACTGGTTCTGCCATTCCAGGATTTGTTGTAAGGTTCTGCTTTACGGTTGTTTGGGGGTAAATATGAAAGAGCTACGGTGATTTGCTGTTTACCCTGCCATCTTGGCTCCTGGAAGTCTCCTCATTTTATGCTTTAAAAGACAAGGAAAACTAAAAGGCTAACTGCTATTTTAAATATGACTCTCACCAATGAGGAGAAATTGGTTGCTAAGGTACAATGATTAAAACTTTGGGGCAAAGTGATCACTTCATCTTAATTTCTGATAGAGAGGGAGAAAAATGTAAGGCATAGTCTGGTATTTATTCTAGATTTATGGAGAGTCAATTTCAAAGGATTCAAAGAAAGGACAAGTAGGATCCAATAAACCAAAATTTTACAGGGAAATTCAGCCCAGAAGTAGTTTGAAGTCCTCAAGAGTGAAATTCTAAAGAAACAAGGATAAAATATTTTTATGAAGAGGTAATAGGACATTGTCTAAAGAGGCTAAACTCAAGGCACAGGAAACTCAGTATTCATTATAACATTAGCTAAATTGAAAGCTAGATTGGTTAGACTGAGAGAAGGAAGAGGATCAAAGAAAGGATGGGTGAACTGCTCAGAGCTGGAGTGATCAATGACAACAACTACAAGAGAAGGAAGAATTCCCAGTTATTTTCCATCATTTTCTTTTCCAAAGCAGATGATCTATCTTTACCTCTATATTGATCTTGGCTTTCCATTTATTATACAGTCATTCTAATTCAAAGATCATTTTGAAAAGCTGTAGACACTGTAATGGGTACTGCAGGACTATAAGCAAAGAAACTGATTCCTCCATTGACTAAAAGAGGGAAGAGAATGCAAACCACAGGCCAGTCTGCTTGACTTTGAATCCTGGTCCAGTTCTAGAATATGTTATTAAAGGTGTTGCATGGGCTGTGGTGCTTTGCTGAGCTGGGGAACAGGCAGGAACTTTGAGCTGGTGAACAGGATGCCAGTCACTCTTAACCATCCCTTGCCTTTTTGTGTTCTGAGTTGCTCTTCCCCTTCTGTAAGACTTTCTCTCCAAACACTCCTTTGGACACAACCCTCTAGGAGTACCTTTTTTCTTCAAACCAAGCTCAAGAAAAAAAAATGGTAGAAACCCTGGCTCCATGCCAGTCAATCAAGTTGTATCTAACACACAACTCTCTTAATACTAAGCTCCCAGCCAAATAAGCCATAAGTTGAGCTTTAGAAAATATTGCAATTTTAGATACATCTCTCTCCCTTCCTGGTAGTGGAATCACCTCTATCTCCTAGGACTGAGTGGTTAACAGTTTTTAACACATTCTTTGGAATTAGAGCCAAACTAACATTCAAACACAAGTTTAACACACATATAACAACAAAGATAAGCCTTTCTTGGTGCCTAAGAGGGAAACATAAGACTAAGAAATGCTCACCTGTCCTCTCAAGAGAAGAATTAAAAAAAATCAGGCTCTGTATACAACTACAACAATCCTCCAGGGTGTCTGCACCTCCAGATGCTTCCCTTCTCCCTGCTCTGTGTGGCTTTCACTCTTTGCTTCTCTTCCTCTCAATTCAAAAGGACAGAAAGGACTACCTAATGAGTCATATCAGCTCCCTTCTAGGCAAAATTCTCTGGAGAGCAGATGAAGGGAACACTGAGAGAAATATTCCTGAAACCAGTAACCATCTATGCTCATTAGCCTGATCTATCCTGATCTTCTTGGCCAGACCTAGATTAAGAGAAGCCCATATAGAATTACAAAGGAATGGTTGGTAAACTCCTATAAAAGGAATTGGGAAACATAATAGATCAGCATGACTTCATCAGAAATTGTCACACCAAATTATTTGTATTTCCTGGTTTTGAAAGTTAAAAAAAAAACTAGACTGTTGGGGAGGTACACTGAGGGCATACTGTACCTATATTTGTGCAAATCATTGACAAAGTCTTACTATATTTTTGTTGACAGGATGGAAAGAGATAGCTGATCAGTTATACAGTTAGAAGGATTCAGAAATGGTGAAAAATCAGAAATTAAAAGTGCTAATTAGTGGATTGATGTGAACCTGGAAGGAAGTCCCCAGTGGTGTGCCCAAAAGATCTGGGCTCGGCCTTGAGCTGTTTAATATTTTTATCAGTGATTTGGATAAAGACCAAAATTGCATGCTATATTATCAGATTTTTCAGAATAAACAAATTGAGGACTGATAGATAAACATATTTTTTTTTTGGCAGAATGAGGATCTGAAAAAATTCGAAGTCCTGCACTTAGATTAAAAAAGTTCACTTCACAAGTACAAGATGGGAGAGTTGTGGCTATATAATTGTTTGTCTGGAAAGGTCCTGCGATCTTAATGGTTTGTAAAGAAAGCTCAATGTGAGTCAGTACTGCGATATAGCGTCCATAAAAGGGAATGAAAACAAAAGTTGCCTTGAGAAGCATAATGTCAAGGCAATAATCCCACCATCCTTTGCCCTGGTCATGCTCATAGGAAATCTGTTCTTCAGTTCTGGCCACCACATTTTAAATAGGAGATTGATAGAGTAAAAGGCACAGGAGAGTAACAAGGATGAAGAAAAGCCTAGAGACCACACCAAAACAATGTCAATTGAAGGAAGTCAGAATGTTATCAGATTGAAAAAATCCTAGTGACCTTTTCTGTCTCCTTTGCTGGATCCTCCTTCAGATCATACCCTCTATCCATGGGAGTTCCTCAGGGTTGTGTCCTGGGTCTGCTTCTCTTCTCCTTCAAGATTACCTCACTTGGCGATTTCTTCAATTCCTATAGATCTAATTATCATCTCTATACTGATGATTCTCAAATCTCCCTTTTCTGTCCAGTCTCTCTGCTGACCTCCAATCTCATACCTCCAACTGTCTTTCAGACATTTCAAATTGGATGTCCAGCAGCTTTCTTAAACTCACTATGTGAACTTATTATCTTTCTCCCTAAACTGCCCACCTCTCCCACCATCTTCTCAGTCCATCAAGGCCCACAACTTAGGAGTGGTCTTAGATTCCTCAAAATCTCTAAGTAACACCACTATGACCCCTCCAAATCCAAGGTGTTGCTGAGTCCTGTCAATTTCACCTTCATAACCTTTCTCCAATACATCCCCTTATCTCCTCTGAAACTGCTACCACTCTAGTATAGGCCCTAATACACCACACCTTGATTATTGTAATAGCCTGCTCACGGGCCTGCCAGCCTCACATCTCTTTCCATTCCAGTCCATCTTCCATTTAGTAACTAAAGTGAGTTTCCTAAAACATAGGTCCAATCATGTCACCTCCTCCTCCTCCTCAATAAACTCCAGTGGCTTCCCATTGCCTCCAGAAGCAAGTACAAAATGCTCTGTTTGACATTTAAATCTCTTCATAACCAAGCACCTCCTTACCTTGTCAGTCTTCTTATACTACTGACCTCATTGGCTTCCTTTAAGTCCCAGGTAAAAACCTAACTTCTCCAGGAAGCCTTCCCCAACCTTTCTTAATTCTAGTGCCTTCCCACTGATAATTATTGCCTGTTTATCCAGTATGTATAGCTTGCTGTGTGTGTGTGTGTGTGTGTGTATTTTCATGTTGTATCCTCTTTTAGATTGAGTGTAGAGACTGTCTTTTGCCTCTTTTTGTATCCTAGAGTTTAGCACAGTGCCCAGAACACAGTAGGTGCTTCATAAATATTTATTAACTGATTGAGTGATTGATGTTTACCCTCAAGAGGTGACTTACAGAGGGCAGAAAGCTTGCCTTCATTTATTTTAGGGGCTTAACCTGTGAAAAATCAACTATGTTTTTTTTTCCTATTTGGCCACAGAAGGTAGAACTAGAAGTGGTAGTTTGTCAGCAGAAATTTCCTAACAATGAAAGCTATCTAAAATTAGAATGGACTATACCAGGCTGTAGTGTATATAGGAATTTTCCCAAGGAAAGGCTGGATGATCATTTGTCAGAATTGTAGAGGGGATTTTTATGCATTTATCTGAGCTTCTTTCTGACTTTCTTGTTCAGTGAAACTTAGTATTAGGGACAAAATTAATAACTAATGTTTTTTCATCATCTATCATATTGATTTTAATGAAGTATGACAGTCCATGGCAGCAACCTGAGGTCTTAAATGTTATGTCAATAGAGAATGGGTTCTAGCAGGTATCAAGTTTGAAACAACAGCAAAAATAATAATACATAATATATTTTTGGTTTACATTTTGCAAAGTGCTTTGCTTGCGTCATGTCTCTCGATAAAACAGACTCACTCTACCATCCCCTTAAGTTATCATCGTATCATTCCTCCCTTTCTCAGCCAAACAGGAAAAGGTAATCTACACTAGTTGCCTCCAACTCAACTGAAACTGCTCTCTCCAAAGCAATCAGTGATCTCTTAGTTGTCGTATATGATTAGCTTTAGAGATCCCTCCTCCTTCCGGGCTTCTGTAACATTTCACACTGTTGATATCCTCTCCTCCTGGAGACTCTCTCTTCTAAGATTTTCTTGACACTGGTTACTCTTTGTTCTCCTCTTACATATCTGATTGATTCTTCTCAGTCTTTTTGGATATCTCATTAGCCATATCATACCCCATCACTTTATTTGTTACCATATGTGGAAATTACAAATCCTTGGGCCATGAATGTTGGGCAAGAGGAAGGAGGACATTACAATAATAGATGAGAAGGTACCACAAAACCAGTGGGGGAGGGGTCGTTAAAAACAGACTTCTTTTGCTTCACACTTTTGTTTTGAGTTGGTTGGTACTGGTTATAGTGAGGTATTTCCAGTTTAGCATGCCCTTTAAGATACTCTAATCCTTAAGCTTTCACCTCCCAGATCAGGTAAATTTATTTAGTATGAATTGCTTGAATTTTTTAAACTTTCTTGAATTTAAAAACAAACAGGAAAAATACATTTAAACAATTTAAACTTAAAACTTTACTAAGACTTTTGGGATTCATTGTCTGTATGCAGATTCATGTACGTGGTATATATACATTCACTTATGTGCCTAGTTTTGTTTTTTTTTTTTTTTCCTTTCAGGTAGAATATGTTGGGTTTGTGAACAAATTAATATATGATCATTCAATATTTGTTTTTACTCTTGATCTTTATTCAACAAATTTTTAATATTTTACATCCAAATAAAATCTTATGAAATTGATTACTAATCTGAAAGAATGATCTTTAATTCTTAACATCTGGGAAAACATCCAAATAATTCTCAGCAATTTTTACTTTACATATTTTTAACTGCATTTACAAAGAAAACGAAATCCTAAAAGTTTTTTTTTCCATAATTCAACAAAATATGGTCAAAACACAAAAAAAGTCACAAATACAAGAGTCAAACCAAAAATTATCAGAAAACCTAATCTTTCTTGCAGAGTTGGGAAGGTATCTGTAAATTTGAGGCTTTTCAAGATTATGAGATGGCGGGGAGGGGGAGGGGCAGGCTTATGTAATAGGCAGGTAGAAATAATTTCATTACTTCATGTGTTTGCTAAAGAAACTCTGACCTGGGGAAAAAGCATATTTTAATAAATAGGAACATTTATAGTATGACTATTTAATCATTGTAATAGCATCACACTGAACAAGACAAGACATAAAACAGAGATATAAATATTGAGACCAAATTCTAAAAATGCAAATGATGAAGTAGTATCTGTTCCTGAGAATGTATTGATTGAGTCAGGGCAGAAAATGTGATTTTGTGTAGCAAAGAGATACTGTAAACCAAAGCCTATTCTTTTCTTCTCTCTCCATCCTAAATCCCTTTAGAGATTATGCAAATGTGACTATGTACAATGTGCGACCTTTCACAATAAGCTTTCTCTTTTTTCCCCTCTATATAAAAGCCCAGATGAGCTATTATTACTGAACAACAATAATTGTGATTTACTATCAGCCCACATCATTTGAAATAAAATAGGTGTTGAATGCTACTTACTGAATCAGTATAAAAAAATTGTAGTTAATTTAGTAATATTTTTATTCCCTCCATGTTGATATTCTTGCTATTTAGTGTGTCCAGATCTTATGATATAAGACTTTCAATCCTTATGTATTTTTTTTTTGCATTTTGTAGTTATTTTATTTTGAAAAGTTGGGTTTTTGGTTTTTGCATCATCATAGTTTTCCCCAGTATATCTCCCCCACCCCCTTCCAAAGAGTTATCTCATATAATAAATAGTCTCTTTTTTTAAGAAAAAGAAAAACATCAGGCAGGACTTTTTAATACACTGTGAAGTCTGAAAACATGCAAATACCTGTGGACCTCTTACTTCAACAAATGGATGGGTGGGGAGTGTCATCTCCTAGATCTTTTTTTGAGTCAGGCCTGGTATTCATAATTTTGCACACTCAAGGACTTTCAAAGAGTATAGGAAATCCATTTATGAACTGTGAACTCTTCTCACAACATTGCCCATCTAAGTTGCACACATCATGGCTCACATCCATAAAAGAAAAGAATAACAAAAAGGAAGGAAGGAAGGGAAGGAAGGAAGGAAGGAAGGAAGGAAGGAAGGAAGGAAGGAAGGAAGGAAGGAAGGAAAGGAAGGAAGAAAGGAAAGGAAGGAAGGAAAGAAAAGGAAGGAAGAAAGGAAGGAAGGAAGGAAGGAAGGAAGGAAGGAAGGAAGGAAGGAAGGAAGGAAGGAAGGAAGGAAGGAAGGAAGGAAGGGAAGGAAGGAAGGAAGGAAGGAAGGAAGGAAGGAAGGAAGGAAAGGAGAGGAAGGAAGGAAGGAAGAAAAGAAGGAAAGAAGGGAAGAAGGGAAGGAAAGAAGGAAGGAAGGGAAGGAAGGAAGGAAGGAAGGAAGGAAGGAAGGAAGGAAGGAAGGAAGGAAGGAAGGAAGGGAGGGAAGGAAGGAAGGAAGGAAGGAAAGAAGGAAGGAAGGGAGGGAAGGAGGGATGGAGGAAGGGAAGAAAAAGGGAAGGAGGGAGGTAGGGAGACAGGGAGAGAGGGAGGAAGGGAGCGAAAAAAGAGGAAGGGGAGAGGGAGGAAAAAGGGAGGGAAGAAGGGAGGGAGAGAAAGAAGAGATGAGAAGCAGCTCAGCAAAACCAAGCAACATATCAATTATACAAGACAATATATGTAATATTTCACACCCATAGTCTCTCACCTCTACAAAGAGCGAAGGGAGATACATTTTCTTTTTCAGTTCTTCTCTAAGGATAGACTTGGTCATTATAATCACACAATGTTAAATTATTGTTGTTTTTGTTGTTGCTGTTCTTTCCATTTATATTGTGTCGTGCATATTGTTTTTATGGTTAGAAAACACTTCTAATGGAACTCTTTTTTATAGCACTTCTATTCCTTTGGTAAGCTGAGCATCACTAAGATGTATAGTATTTGTAAAATGAACAAGCCCACAGATCCCTATGGTAAATGATAGCCTGTTGCACCCAGAATGCATCCTAAAAAGAGGGAAATAAGGCTTCTCGGGGTATTCTCACTTCAAGTTCCATGCCCTCGAACCATTCCCTGATATTCTATACCAAGATTAGTTTGCATGGACACTGCAGGACACATAGAAATTGAATTGTAGTCAGTAGCAAGTTACCTGCAATATTCAGAATGGTTCAACCAAAAAGCTACCTCTCTATAATTTGCCCATCCCCCAGGGTTGGGAAAAGGATGATGAGAATCACTCAACTTTGGAAAAACTCTGGCCTGAATTTATATACATCATTAGTCAGACTGTTTTCAGGCCAGATTGATAGCTGATCTATGGATGTACCAGCAGCCAGACCCTGTGGCAGGTTGTTTACAACCTGCCCATGACTCCCTGAGGTGCTCAGATTGCAGGTTTGTAAGTATCCCTTTAGCTGCAAAGCCCTGAGCCACTCATTGACACCTAAGGTGAAAGGCTCAGTCAGACTGTTCTGTTGTTGTGTGTCTAAATCACAAGGAGCTTCATCAAAGCCTGTACAGATTTCAAATACTAGGAGTTATTTGGCCTAGAGTCAAAAAACGCATTCCAACAAATGGACTCCCAATATTTCTGTCTTCGTGCTTGACCTAAGTTTTCCTTTTGTCTCACCCTGGATTGTTAGTTTATATGCCATTACTTTCCTTGGTGTTTACTTCTAGAATTGAAGGTTAGAATTGTGTTATTCTATTAGAATGAATAATGGTTTTAAACCATATTTTCTCAAAATTAATATTTTTTTCTAGTCCAAAACATATATGTGCAGCTGGCAAGGAGAAGCATTGTGCTTCACAGTGGATTTTGCCTTGGGATTCACCTGTTTTGACAGTAAAACAAAGGTAAGATATCAAGGAGTTCAATACTTTTTAAATATATATACATATGTGTGTATATGTATATATTTATATATACATAAATATAATTTCTAATAACCAGGTCTTGAATTGGAACACTTGCTTAAATAATAGTTGAAGTTCCCTTAGCAAACTAATGCATATTGATTTGGGGTTGAGGAAGTCAAAATAAGACATTTAAAATATTAGTCAGAATAGTTTAATATATGCACCACCCTTGATAATATAAAGTGCAGTTCTCTCTGATAGCTGAATATGAAAGGAATTTTTCAAGTCTAATGCAGTTGTGAAGCTCAAATAGATATGGGGGCACAAATCCATACATAAGGATCTCTGGTGACTGTGTATTGACTTACTTTTAAAATGTGATACTATCTATTTCATTGCATTTTTATTAATTTTGTTAAACATTTCCCAATTACAATTTAATCTAGTTCTGCCTGTACCGGGTAGTGTTTGGGGCTGCATGTTACCATGTTTGACACCTCTACCTCTGGTATTGAACTTGAGTGGGGAGTGTCATAAAAGAGTTGAGTGAACAGAACTTAGCTACTCAGGGAAAGTACTGACAGAGATGTATTTCTACCTATGCCTGTCCCCATTAACATTCAATGAACACACTTTGAAAGAAAATACATTCCTTTTTAGGCTTACTGCCTGAGAATCCCAAGTATTAGAAAAGAAAAATAACATTTTCTATTCAATATGGTTGATGTAAGGAATGAGTCAGTTTCTTGTTGACATACTAAGCCAAATTGATCTTTGGGACCTATATCTTCATCCCCTTAAATTTAACATTTGTTTAACAACCCTTAGATTGTAATTTCATGAGTTAAATTGTAAGCTTCTTGAGGGATTGTCAGGGATTGTCTTTTGCTTTTTTTTTTGTATTCCTAGCATTTGACACAATGCCTGGAGCATAATAGGTGCTTAATAAAGGTTTATTGATCGATTGAACAGATGTCCATATACCTATCAATTTACCTATCTATGAACCCCTGTTTTTAAGAGCAAATGGAAAACTTACTTGATATAAGTAGTGTGCTGTGGCAGATGGAATTTTGCATATGAAATCAGAAGACCTGGTTTCAAACCCTAGCTCTGCTACTTACTACCTCTATTATCTCAGGCAAGTGACTTCACCCTCCCTGAGCCTCAGTTTCCTCATTTATAAAAAAAAAGAGAGAGAGTTGGACTAGATCATTTTCAAGGTGCCTCCCAATAAGAACTTGACCTTTGGTAGCATGCTACTATCACATATCAATATCATACTTATTGTAATGTGCGTAATCACCTGATATGATCTCACTGACCTATTGCTCTAGTCTGCATTTTTGCAATACTTTAGTACTGGATAACTGGATTAGCAAATCTGAAGGAGCATGAAAACTGTCAATCTGTTTAGCTTTTGCAGGCACTTATTCAAATTCAGTTCTTTAAAAACATTCTCTTCTGAATATTAAGTAACCAATACAATCAGTTTTTAAACATTGATAACAAGATCTCTTTCCCCACATCTCTTGAGACTCATCTTTGAAGAACAGATCATCTACTTCCTTTACATTAGTCAATGAGCTGTACAGAGTTCCATTTTCCATGCCTATCAGTAAGAAGTCCTAAACATTCCAGAACAATTTCTACTGTAGGTTGTTAATATTCTGGATGATCTTTACAAAATAGATAAAGTTCTGATAATCCTCAGTAATTTTACCCATAAACGTGAGACCCAAGTTTATCACAACTGATGGACAAATATAACCTTGGAAGGCAAAGGGCAGCATGGTGTAATGGTAAGAGCATTAATTATGGACTCAGATATACGTATGTGTGTGTGTGTGTGTGTGTGTCTGTGTGTGTGCACGCACGTGCATGCATGTGTATTTGAAACTTTGGCTGTTTTTTTTTCCTTTTTTTGTGTAATCCCTCCCTGAGCCTCAGTTTCCTCATTTATTTTTTTTAAAAGTGAGAGAGTAAGATTAGATATTGTCTAATTCCCCTTCTAGATCTACTGTCTGCTTTGGATTGTTAGAATTTTGTAACAAAATGGAAGAAAATTTGACTTTGAACGGGAAGGAATTTGAAAAATCTAGGACCTTAAAAATTGAAAGAATCTAAACCTGTTACAACTTTATAAAACTTTTTAACATTCCTCCATGTAACCTTCTAAGATTATCTTTAAGAGCAAAATCAAATAATCATCTATCTATAGACTTAAAGAGTATAATAAATCTGCTTTCATAAACTGATCCATTTATTTTATTTGCAGGCACTTTTTAATCCCCAATCCCTTGTTTATCATCCAATAGGGGATTTATGTGCCCATAACTTATTTTCTATCTCAGGTGTTTCACCTCTAGAAGACCAAATTGGCATTTACAATGCTTCAGTATAAAACCAGTTGAATGGAATGAACCTAACATCCACCTAACATGTTCAAGATCATCCTCCACACTTGGCCAAATAGCGAAATATGTTCAGGGTCTTGTTGTTCAGACATTTCAGTTGTGTCTGACTGTCCATGATCCCATTTTGGGGTATTTTTGGCGAAGAAATGGTTTGCCATTTCCTTATAGTTGAAGGAAATGTGCTCAGAGTCAGTGTCTGAAGCTGGAACTGAACTCATGAAGATGAGTCTCCCTGATTCCAAGCCTAATACTCTATCCACTGTGACATCTAGTTTGCCCCGGATTCATTGTAAGCAATAGTAAATATCTCTATGCTGCTTAACATCCTATTTACCAATCTGTTGAACAAAGTATGGAAATCATTTCAAATATCAAAAAAATTCTGTACAGGGGTGTGTGTGGGTGTTTTTGGGAATGTGTGTGTATGTGTATGTATATTGTATATGTATATGCCTGTATGTATACACACATATGTATATATGTGCTCATGCATGTGTATATTTCACTTTGTCATTATCTCTTATTTGAGAAGTCTACCTTCATGCCTGCAGTGATCCTCTAACTCTTCAGTCTTTCTTCCTTTGGTGTCTTCTCTTCCAGTTGATGTGGCTTCTTATTTCTTTTAGCTTAAATTCTCAACCACTGTCTCTCTAGTTCTCCATCTGCCCTTCAAAATTCTGGAGGCCTCTCTAGAGGTATACCATTTTAGACTGACCCTATAGACAACTTATGTTTATTCAGCATTGCCTACAACACAAAAAAGAGGCATTTAGGACTAACTCTACATAAGAAATTCCCAATAATTAAAATTGTTCAAGAACAGAATAGGTAGTCTTTTGAGGTATCTTTCGCTTTGTTAGAGGTAGTAAAGTAGAGGCAGGCTGACTATTTGGAAGGCATGATGGAAATATCTGATAGTATCTGACATGTATAGAAAGAAGAGAACACAATTACTCATTGTGTAATTTAATACTACCCAGGGTATTGTATTGATGAAGATCATCCCTTTCATCTTCAAGAATGTGAAAGTTGTTCTTTGTTGAGTATTTTTAAGGGAATCCAAAATAATTGGTGCTGCCCCCTGTCATGAGCTCCCCTTCCCACTCATGAGTTGCATGAGCATGAGCCTGTCATGAGTATGACAAATATTTCTGAGTTTTATAAGTAACACTATAGATCTTCACTTCTAACATTACAGCTCATGAGCTACAGAGTATTTCCTCTTAACAGATAGCCAGCAGACACAATTGTCTCTTAGCAAAAGCATTCAGTAAGATGGCATAGTAAAAACAGTAGCTGCAAAATATTCTCCCTTCAAACCTAGAGTGAACTCATCTACAAATATCCATAATACCCATGGGAAGAGTGGGCTCAAACTTAGAGTACTGTGGTGATGAAGAATAAGGTAATGACATATGAAGTTATAAATAGCAAAGATAGCTTACACTTTGTGGTGTTGCAGGGTCTTGCTTCATTGAATTCACATGTAGTAACCCTTGCAGTGTCTCTGTTGGGTAGGTTGCTGGGTTTCCAGATTCCGTTTTTCTACCTTGACTCTCCACTCTACTGCCAAGGGTTTGGTTCCTTGAAGCTCCCCTTTCAAAGCTACGTAGCTGATGGGAGAGGTAGGAGAAAGGAATTCCCTCTTTCCTCCTTCCTGAAAGGCAGCACCAAGTTTATAATCTGTTTCACGCTAAAATTTCTGGAAGTAAAATAATTCTTAACTACTTAAATCCCCCAGAAACATGGCTAACTTGTTTGTTCAGCCATATCAGTTGTTCTTTTCTTGACTTGGGGAGATGTTTGTATTTCATAAAGTTTTCACCATTGTATCTATGTTTTTGCAGTGAGTTTAATATCTCCCTAACACTGTAGAATTATATATTGGGCTTTCTGACCTGGGGTTTTGGTCAAAAACCAACTTCTCTTGTATGTTGCTGAATGTTTTACTACTGCCAAAAGAGAAACACTTCCTATTTAGTATTTATATTCACTCTGTGCTAGGAGGGCAGGGATCCATTGACAATCTAAGAGCTCCAGACTGAATTGGGTTTAAGGCTTGGGTTTTGAGAAAGAAATCTATCCAGTAAACCCGAAGTTAAGGAGGCAGCCTTCAGCCATCAAAATGTACCTTTCTTTGGGCAGAGCCAGGAGAGGAGAGGAGAGGAGAGGAGAGGAGAGGAGAGGAGAGGAGAGGAGAGGGGAGGGGAGAGGGAATAGGGGAGGGGAGGGGAGGACTGTTTCTCTTTTGGCCAGGAGCCCTGAGGATCTTCCCCTCTCAATTTGATTTTCTTTTAGTTTTGGTTAAAGGGACCATCCCTTGATTAACTTCTTAAAGAGGCCTATTCACTGAATGAGCAGTACCTCACTCAAAGTGAAAACCTAAAAAGACCTTAGCCTAAAAGTGCCAGGGTCTCCCAATGCATCCTGGGCCATCTCCAGTCATCCTGTTGAATATAAGGCCACTGGACCCAGATGGCTTGTGGAGGAGAAAGTGAGGCTGGTGACCTTGCACAGCCCTATCTCACTCAAATCAAAGTCAACTCCAAGTCATGTCATAATTTTCCTGATGCCATGGTCCTCTTCGAAAACAAAGGACAAACACAACAACAACTACTCCTGTCAAGTTCTTTGAAAAGGGGCTACTTGTAGAGTATATTCTTTGGGGGTCTATAAGTTGGCCTAGATAATCCCTGAAGAGCCATCCAATTCTGAGATTCTATCTGTGAACTTTTATGAATGTCTTTACTCCTCCTCCTCCCTCTCCTCCTCCTCTCCTTCTTCTTCTCCTTCTCCTTCTCCTTCTCCTTCTCCTTCTCCTTCTCCTTCTCCTTCTCCTTCTCCTTCTCCTTCTCCTTCTCCTTCTCCTTCTCCTTCTCCTTCTCCTTCTCCTTCTCCTTCTTCTTCTCCTTCTTCTTCTCCTTCTTCTTCTTCTTCTTCTTCTTCTTCTTCTTCTTCTTCTTCTTCTTCTTCTTCTTCTTCTTCTTCTTCTTCTTCTTCTTCTTCTTTCTCCTTCTTCTTCTTCTTCCTCTCCTCCTTTTTCTCCTCTTGCTTTATCTTTTACTTTTCACCTTTTGGGAGATCTGTATGGGCTATTTTTTTCTTCCGTTGTTTTCAAATTTAAGCCTTCTTGATGACATTTACAAGACTCCTCTTAGGTGCTCTAGCCAATACAACTGTAATTTCTATACTTGAAACCATAGTGCACAAATCTAAATCCCATTCTCATGTCTTTGTAATCGGTGAATCAACAAGGGTTTGTTAGGGGTCTAGTATGTATCAGGAATTATGCTAAGTGTTACATTTAAAAAGACAAAGATAAAGCAGTCTTTGCCTTCAAGTAGGCAAATTTGATCAGGAGAAGCAACTACGTAATATATACAAAATAAATTCGAGGTGATTTTTGGGAGGAGGGACTGGTGGCTAGGAATATCTCAGGAAAGGCCTCATATAGGAAAGAGTGCTTAAGCTATGGTTTGAAGGAAGCTAGGATTTCTAAGTGGACAGAAAGAAGTAGAGGACTGAATTCTATGTATCAAAGGAGAGTATACAAAGTACCCCTAAGGCCTTCAACTTCTTGCCTAGGGCTAAATAATCTCTCTTTCACACTTTCTTTTTGCAATAATCTAGTAATGCTTGCTCTATTGTTGGCAGTACCATTGCCCCATATGAAACCCGAGGAATGGATAATAATATTTAGATTTAGCACATCTTAGGAGGATCTCCTAAATCAGGGGTGGGAAATTTCATTCTATGAAGTTTGGATTCAGTCAAAGGCTGCACTTGAGGATGTAGAGGGCCATATATGGCCTCAAAATCACAAGTTACACACACTTGTCCTGGATAGATGCCCTGAAAAGACAATAACCTTTTTAGTGTACCTTAACACATATATATTAAAATAATATATTGTTGTTCAGTCACTTCAGTTGTGTCTGACTCTCTATGACAGCATCGGGGTTTTCTTGGCGAAGATACTGAGGTGGTTTGCCATTTCCTTCTCCAGCTCATTTTATAGTTGAGGATAGTGAGGCAAACAGGGTTAAGTGATTTGCCCAGGGTCACGCAGCTAGGAAATGTCTGAGCCTAGATATGAACTCATAAAGATGAGTCTTCCTAATTCCAGGCCCAGCACCCTATCCACTGTGCTACCTAGCTGCCCTCCCAATTATATAATGTTTTTGTTATATACATAAAATGAATATTTTACATGTGTGTATTTAAAACCTCCTAAATTTTATATTAATATCCATAGCCATATTTCCAAATTTTTAGTGTCCAAACATTCACCAGTTACATTTTGCAATATTGATATAATTTTGTTTTATATTTCTATAATATTTCATCCTTTAAATCCATTTCTTTTAAAATGTCTAGACATTCATTACACATTCACTGATACAGTTTTTTCATTAATTATAATAATGACCTTCTATTAAAAGTTTAACCCAATATCTCATCATGCCATAAAGATAACAGTGTAAAGAGCTTTGCAAACCATAAAATACTATGTAAATATTATTATAATTATTATTATCATTATCCTGTACTCTTGAAGGCAACGTCAGAGAATTTACAATCACTAGGGCCTTGGCAATAGGCTGCATGCAAATTATAGCAGGAATAGCCTAGAGGGCAAAGAGGCCCATTTCCAGAAGTCTGATCACTAAACAGTAGTAGGACTTATAGTTGTCATCATAGGAGTAGTAGCAGTTGTAACAGTAATAATAATAATAATAACAACAACAACAACATTTATATAATGTTTAAATAGCAACAGAAATGTTCGTCACTATGCTAAGTGCTTTTTTAAAAACAAATACTATCCCATTTGATCCTTATAATAATTCTGCAAGGTTGTTATGCCCATTTTACAGATGAGGAAACTGAATCAAATAAAGGTTAAATGATTTATCCAAGGTTATACAACTAGTTAGCATTTCAAGCCATACTTGAATTCAAATCTTTCTGACTCCAGGCCCAGTGGTCCATTGTGCCACCCAGCTGCCCCAAATTATTATAAACATGATAAAATGTGGTTTTTTGGTGACATTCTGGATTTATGGCTGTTGTAATTAATTAACTGTTGTTTGTGTCTAGGAAATGGTGGAGCCAAAATATGGAGTTAGATCTTTTGGTTCCAATTCTAAGTCCAAATCCAGTTCTATTTCTATGACTTTGGGTGGCATTCATAAATCGAAGCACAACTATCTTATTTAGTGTTTCTGTAGAATTGAAAGGGGGTCTCTTTCATCAAGGTCCATCCCTAGCAAAGGACAATTCAAGAGTGAGAATTTTTAGAAAGGAAACATTTCTTTTCCCTTGCTTATTGGTGAGTAAATTGTCAGTATGCCCCACCTGAACACGCATTTCCATAAAGCTAACCAAGTCATTTCTCATCACTCAGATCATGAATTTACCAATATAGTTAGTGTGCAATTACAATCTGGGCAGCCAGCTTGTACAAGTGTATTTCAGTAAGACCATATTTTATTGTCTTCCTGAATCATATAATACACTCCCTGCTTGACCTGAAAATTACCAGTCATTATTCTCAGTGGCTATTCTCCATTTCTTTGAACTGTAATGATGCACATAGCATCACTTGTATAAACAGACCTTTTTGCTTTGTGTTACCTGGCAGGAGTATGATTACATCTGTGTTAAAATGACATGTGTCTCCAAAGATGCCAATACTAGATCATCCTATCTATTAATTACATTGTTTAAGCAATTATATTTATTTACAGTTATTGTCAGTTGCTTATATTATTTTTTGCTAATTAACATCCAAGCACACATACCCACTCTTATGTTCGCAACCTTTTAAATGGTATCTTTAAAAGGGGTGCTATCTTTGAACCCCTCTCAGTCAACCCTCTTTTAACAATCAAAGTTAAACCAAGCATCACTGAAGTGTAAAGATCTGTGGGTTGCATTAATATTGTAGTATTGATTTAGTGAGCCAATTGGAAAATTCATCAGAAATCACCAGACTTCTTATGATCTTATGATGTAGGATTGCTGGAATATGCAAAAGGGAGCTTATTAGATATCTGTAGTCATCCATATTACAAATCATCAGTGGAAAGCAAGCTTACTAGCCCATGCTCACACTAGAAAAGAAACGATCATTTTGCACTTCATGCTCATTTTTAAGTCTCTAAAGTGTATGTTTAAGTCTTCCCCTGGGGACTAAAGTTTTCATGCTTTAGTAAGCAAAGAAGATTCTGTCAAGAGATTGGATTAATGCTTTCTAAAATTGAGTGCATAATTGTATAAGAAAGTATTCCTAATGGGGTTGCTCCTAAAAGCTGAGCTCATTTACATGAACTTTAATAGATCCCTAAAGTAGTTTGTATGACCTTGGCCAAGTCATCTGTAAAATGGGGATAAAATCACTTGTGATACCTAAGCATATTGAAACAATAAATTTGTATACCTTAAAGAACTATATGGTATGAGTTTATTATTATTCATAATATAGAATCATAGACATTTAGAGCTAGAAGGAGACTTAGAAGTCATCCTTCCAATACTCTGAGATTTGTATTTTTAAAGGTTCTTCTTTTTTTTTACAAGTAGAGTTTTAATTTTAAGTGATTTACATGAAACCTGTATTCTTTAACTTCCATATAAAGCACATTTACAAAGTCCTTAATACCATTTAGAATGTTAAAATAATAATAACAATAAATAAGGATTTATTTAAAAATAGGTCAAAAGGTGCCAAGACAAATTAAAATGCCCAATCCACCACCTGCATTGCCTTCCCATGCCTACAAAATATTGACACTAAGGGAAAGACATGAAAGATATCTAAAAATAAAGTCAATATTAAAAAACAATTGTAACTTGGTATAAAAATGCAGCTATTTTGTACTGGACTTTTCAGCAGTTGGGGGGGTACTTATTATAATTTTTAAAAACTATAATTAAGGCTATCTTTTATCAAATATATAATCATTAAGTTTTTATTTTCTATGTCTTTAAAAAAAGGAGTAAGCATTTATAGTATGTGTCTCATCTTTAAGTACTTTGGTAAATGTTCAGTTATTTTTTCAACACTGCAAAGAAGCAGTATTATCTAAATTTGTCAACCTAGTCTGGGGGAAACTAAGGTTAAATGATTTGCCCAAGGCCACTGATGGAGTTGGTGTCAGTCAGGATTAAACTTTTTCATTCTATTTGCCCTCCACTAGACCATGTCTTCTATACTGGAGCAATAACAGAGTGTTAGGTGAGAAATTTTTGCAGGCAAATAAGTGACATTTTCCTGAAATAGAAAATAGGACCCAATGAGTGAGACAGGGAAGAGGAGGGGAAGGGAAGGGGAGAGGAAGACAGAGACAGAGAGACAGAAAAAGAGGGAAGAAGGGAGGGAGGGAGGAAAAGGGAGAATAGAGAGAGAGGTTATAATCAGAGGAGAGAAAACTGTGGACTCAAACATACTTGTTTTTTGCCTCATGGGTGTGTGGTGGGAAAGAAATGAAATTTTTATAAGTATGCTGTGTATAAAATATTTTATAAATGTAAAATATTATATCAATGTTATGGTTACAGCATGGTAAATCTCTGTGGAAAAAACCTTGAATTTATCTTTAAATAGCATGTTCTACTTATTTACATTGTTTTGAAAAATGACAGTAAATTTCAATGACAAATTACTAATTAATGTCATTCCTTTACAGAATGTTCTCTGGAGGTTTAAATTCTCTCAACTTAAGGGATCCTCAGATGATGGAAAAACTCGAGTAAAGCTGCTATTTCAGAATCTAGACACCAAACAAATTGAAATGAAGGTAGGGAATATAGCCTGTCTCTCCCGACCAATACCACAAAATTTCTAATTTCATTGACATAGAGATGTCTGTTCTATGCGTTATAAAATAAATCCATGCACCAGGACTTTCCCTAAAATTCATTAACCAAATCACAAAGGACACAATCAATTTTTAATGAATGATTGTTTTACTCATCTAAATTTTGTTCAATTACACATCAGTTTCATGACCCAAGATGGTCAGCTTTCTTTGGAATTTTCAGGTAACTTCTAATTGTAGTATTTTTAAAATATAAGACAAGTAGAAATGTAATAGAGAAATTTTATGTAGAAATGGATGGCTGTGGCTCTTAATACATGCTGATTAAAAATCATTTTTGTCAAGATCTGGACAACAAAATGTCCTGTTATATGACAAATTTATTCTAAACGGTTTCAGTTTTGATGTAGATTAGGGATGAAAATAAGGAATAACATCAGAGTAGTACAAAAAAAAAGCTATAAAATGAAGCACCAAAAAATATTGGGATCCCTGCTTGGTTGGACTTTGCATCTTTATTTATGCATATCCGTGAAATTAACCAAAGAAATGAGAAATACATTGGACATCATTTTTAAAATGTTAGACTGGGTTGAGACATAGGGATTATTATGAATCACCTAATGACCAGCAGCATTCTGGAAGGTCCTGCTTCTCAAACTACAAAAACATCTCGTGTCTTTCCTGTTTGCATGTCGGCTCCAGTTCTCTAAAAATATAAAATGCTATTTGAAAGCTTGTTAAAGGTGCCTTTGCTATTTCAAGGCCTCAAGGTTGCGATTTATCTTTCATATCTTTGATAAGATACTCTAGTAGTCTAAGGTGGCAAGTGCATTTTCCAGCAATGTCTATTGTTGTAGAGAGTAACTTTCAATACTGGAAGTATCTGGCCTATGGGAATATACTTTAATAGCGTTTATCTCTTTCAGTATGTTAGCAGATTCTATCTTTTAAATATTCATCCTAGTCTCAGTTACTTGGGGTAGTAGAAGGAATGATGACAAAGACAATTTTTATAAATCCAAAATTTATGCATTTGACTTGAAAACATTATTTTTAAATCATCAGACTTTCCTTTCAAGTTGTATTTTTCTTAAATTAGCATTAGTTAGCATTCCTAGTTACTAGGGTGTTTTGTTGGGGGTGGAGCAGAAATGTGACCTAGAATTTCTTATTGGCAGAAAGGAGACAACGTAAGAAATAAAGTGCAATAAATTCTTCAAAAATTAAATTACAAACGAGTTGATAACTGAGTTGGTCGTACCTGAATATTATTTTTAAATTTAATCTATGCCAGGAGGCACCATTACAAACTCAAGTTTTACAGTCCATTATTTTTTTCAGTTAGAAAGAATAATTAATAAGTGAAATGAACAGATACACTGCTTTTCATGATAATTTCTAGAATGTAAGTGTAATAGGTAGCAGGGAGATCAATGGAAATGAATTTTTATATAACAAATAAGAGAATTTGGCATGTCACATGAAAATGATGTGGGGTTTTTAGTAGTCTGGATGTAAAATTGTTTTCTTTAAACCTCAATTAACTAGAATATTGGTTATTTGGATTTTTTTTTATTCATTGAGAAAGACCGCCCCCCGCCCCAGTTCCTTTTTATTTCAATCTCTGTGATTGAAAAAATTTCTAAAGTACATTTTTCCACTATAAGTCTACCTAGTGATTTGTGGAATCTTGGGTGTTAGAGGATAATGGGCTTCAGGGTCTGTAAGCTAAGCATTAATATTAATGAAGATCTGTCACTTTAGGTGATTGTTAGTGACCTCCGAATATATAGCATAGAATCTTTTAAAAATAAATGAGTACTTAATCATAGCTGGAGAAGGGTATTCGATAAGTATAGGCATTGAGGATATCTTGAGTTAATTTAGCTGAGTCAAGCTCTCTTGCCTGATTTGCCCATTATGATCTACTTGCCGATCATCAGAGTGTCCATGGAATTCCTTGTTGCAGGTTTGTACTTAGTAGTTGAGGAAGTAACATCAAAACGTTAATCCCCTGAGTCAACCAAGTCTCAACTTATGTCTCAATGCCTTTTTAAGGAAATACTAACTTAATTTACATTGTGATAAGGATTCAGATATTGCTTATGCCACATTTGGTATCAAGAGACACCTGAGCTTGAATCCTGACTCTTACACTTACCACCAAGATGACTATGTTCAATCTACTTTGTTATCTCTGGGCCTTAGTTTCTTCATTCATAAAATTCAAATAATATTCCTTGCAATGCTTCATTGGGTTGTTGTAAGGAAGAATTGAAATTATGTTTTGCAAATTTAAAGCTCTTTATAAAGTATGATTTTAGGTAAGTCAAGGATAGACTAGCAGGGCTAAATTTTTTAGAGGACGTCTAGCTGGCATAGTGAATATAATGCCCAGCCTCGAGTCAGGAAGAACTGAGTTCAAATATGGCCTCAGACACTTGCTAGCTTTGTGATTCTGGGCAAGTCACTTAACTGCGTTTTAATTTCTTCATCTGTAAAATGAACTGGAGAAGGAAATGGCAAACGACTCCAATATCTTTGCCAAGAAAACCCCAAAAAGGGGGTGATGAAGCATTGGACATGACTGGAACAAGGCAACAACAACAATAACAATAATAATAGGAGCACACTTCTTAGGAAGGGGAAAGTTGTGTATCAGAATGTTGCTAAAAGGAACACCCAATACCTCTCCTAAAAATGCCTCAATGTTTTTGAAAGGAAAAGTGGACCCTCCATATCGTTTTAAAAATAATTAGCTTCACTTTTGTGGCTGGTTTAAATGCACAAATGTCTGATACTCTTGTATTTACATATACCACAAAAGATAGGTTAGCCTGCAAAAGCCAACACCAGTTCAATGTACAGTAATTAATGGAGTTAAGTGAGATTATTGCATGAAGTTTTCTCTTGCTCAGGTTCTGTGATGATAAATTCTATGGAAAAATAATTTCTTTACCATGGAAGAAAAAGATTAGTACGAGACTTTGAATATAGGTGGTTGAAAGCTGAACTCGGTTGCAAGAGTAGATTAAAAACTGATGGAAGACTTGAAAGAGTAGAAGTAATTTGGCATGTTTCTGAAGCTGAAGCCTCCGTGCTGAGCTTCATCAGCAAAGAGCCCTGGGACCCACAGCATTTATTATTGATAGCAGTGAAGCTGTTCTGCTGCAACGAAGATTGTCAAGGAGCCAGATGGTGCAGAGAGGGAGGAACAACCAAGACAAAATGTCATCAAACAGAAAATTTCAGATCCCCTGTGTACATGACTGAAGGGACACAGAATGTTCCTTAAAGCAGGTAGTACAAACTAAGAAGTAAAGGGGTAAAGAAATAAAAAGAAATTTATGAAATGGGGCCTCTTATCCTTGACACACTCCTTTCCATCAAAAAAATCTATTTCTGTGATAATTTGGTCTTTGGTCTGTACTTAAAGATGTTAAAACAAAACATGGCTTACTTGAATCTTCTCAAAAGCTTATCAAATGGAGATTATCAACAGTGCAAGAAGGCAGCCTTCCTTATAAAAAGTGGACATGAAGCCTTTGGTTTTGTTTCTGTGGCAGCTTTATGGCTGTATCTGTACAACCAAAGGACTGGTTGTATAGAACACTGAACCATTTAAAACATTTCCATGGAACTAGCTTCAGTCAATGGCAGTCAACCCAACTGAGTAATTTCTAATTTCAACTGAGAAATTGATTCTAGTTTTCTTAGGACACCAGGACAGTCATGAAAGATCTTTCATGACTTTCTTTACTGATAGCAATTTTTAGAATGTTTGAAGGATGCAAAGGCCTTGAAGAAATATAGGACTACTTCAAGGGAAAAAATTCAGAGAGCTTCCTAATTGCTTTTCTTTTTTTAATCAGACCTGTGATTGCATCATTGTATTGAATACCTGGTTAGCAGCTTCCCTTACCAAAACAGCTCAGCAAATGGCACATAGAGCTTGAATGAATGAATACTGCTAAAAATCCTCTCTGTTGTAGCATAACCATACTTCATTGTGTAAAAAATTGGACTCTAAGTACTTAGCTTCAAATCCTAACCCTATTACTTATTACTTTTGTAACCTTAGGTAAGTCATTTGACCTTTCTGAGCCTCAATTTCCTCCTTTGTAAAGTGAAAGATTTTTATTTTATTATTTCCAAGGCCCTGTATAAGTCTGGTCCTATGATTCTAATATGTAATTTGTACATTGAGCAAAAGATTAGCACATGCTATCAGCTCAGATTTTCCTATCCAAAACTTGAACCCACCCCAGATTCTCTATAGACAATACTTAGCTTATAAGAATTGAAATACAATAAAATGCTGTTGACTATATAGGAGTGGGTATCAGATTTCCATGACCTTTACACAGGCTTACCCAAGAGGCTAAGCAGATGGTTCAAATATACTTTTGTGATATATCCATGACTACAAATGTTTCATTGTCTTCAATGTCAAAGACTTCTAGCAACATAGTCAGGCACCTGACACTCTGCCCTACCCCTGAGTACACATACAATATAGCAGAGGCCACCCAGGAACATCAGAACACTTCAGCCATACTGCTCTGCCATGATAAAATCTCTCCTGGCTCACTTTTCTTCAAAGATAACCAGCTTTACAGGATGATAAAAAGGACCACCTTATGCCAACGCCAGCCTAGGATTCTGTAATGTCTATTTCTGTGTCTCTGTCTCTGCTTCTGTTTCTCTCTGTCTCCTTGTCTATCTCTTTCTCTGTATGTGTGTATCTGTCTCTGTATCTGTGTCTGTCTATGTCTGTCTCTATGTCTGTGTGTGTCTTTGTCTTTCTCTGTGTGTGTGTGTATCTATCTCTCTGTCTGTGTCACTCTATTTCTCTCTGTCTCTCTCTCTGTCTCTGTCTCTCTCTGTCTCTATCTCTGTCTCTGTCTCTCTCTCCCTCTCTCTCTCTCTTTCCCTCTCTCTCTCTCTCTCTCTCTCTCTTTCTCTCTCTCTCTGTCTCTCTCTCTCCCTCTCCCTCTCCCTCTCCCCTTCCCTCTCTCTCTCCTGCAAATGCACACACACACATGCACATAGGTCATGGTGCTAGTAGGTGTTTATTATTATGCTAACGGATGGCAAAATTTAGAAGAACAATCATTTCTGCTTTGATTTTATTTTTTCATTGAATGAAAACTTTCCTTCCCCCAACTTACTGAATATTTATTAGTAACTGCTATGAATCAGGTATGAGCTATTTGATTTTTGACTTAGTTAAAAGAAGCATTGTTTCCTAAGAACCAGATATTTTGGTAACCCAATGAAGTCTATCAATTGGAGGAATTAATTTTTGCTGCTTTAGTCTGATATCTTGGAGATGCTTCACTTGATGCTTTAAACAAGTCAATTTACAGAATTTGGCAGTATACTTTCAATATGCCTTGTGTCTCACTAAGTGAAAGTTCTTAATTCCCCTTGAAATGTAACTAAGTGAATAATCTATCCAGGGTGAATAAAACCAAGGGCATTAAAAAAAAGCATATTTAGTTACTTTTCAGAGGTGGATGATTTCTCCTATAGAGTCTTTTATCTAGTGTGTTCTCAGCATTCTCATTTTTATGGCCAATGAATAATAAGATGGAATATTCCTTCAAGTAAACATGTCTACATCTTCTTACAGGAGCCTATACTAATCACATCTTACTTGGTCTTTCACTTCTCTCATTTCTCTTGCATGTGTCTGTCATCTTTTTCATGTTTCACCACTCTGATAAGGCTATTCTTCTAATATAAAAGCTTCAGTGGCTCCCCATTTGCTCCCAAATAGAACATAAAGCCCTGAATTTAGAATTTGGGGCCTCCATAATCTAGCTCCCACCTAGATGAGCCTTATACTACTCCCTATGATGTGTTTTATATTCCAGTCAAACTAGAATATTCTTATTGACCTGGCACCCCCAGCTCCATCTCTGTTTTTTATCATCCCTTCCCTGGACCTGGAATGGGCCCACCTCACTCTGAACATTACCTCTGACAATGAACACTAAACCCAACTCATGTACTGCTGCTCCACGAAGCCTTCTCTCTCCTTTCATCTACAGGCAAAAGTGATATTTCTTTCCTTTAATTTTTCACAGTGCTCTATCTGGACCTCTTTCGCACTTACCTCGTTTTCCCTTATATCACAATTACTTTGGTATATGTCTCCTTCCCATTAGTTTATAGACTTCTTAAGTTTGGACCCAATGCCTTATCTATCCTCATAGCTCCAATACTTAGCAAAGAACCCTGAACATAGTAGGTGTTTAATCAATATGTTTTAATGAATTAGGACAGGGATGATTATAAAGAACCAGCAGGTCTTCCTGACTGCATGTTGGACTCTCCATCCATTGCAGCACCTAGCAGCCTCAATTTACATTAATAAAGGTTAAAGTTACAAAGATGTCACTTTAAGATTGATGTCAGTAGCACAAGATCTAGCAGCTTCCACATTAAGGAATCGAAGGGCTTGGAATATGATATTCCAGAAGTCAAAGGAACTAGGATTAAAACCAAGAATCACCTACCCAGCAAAACTGAGTATCATGCTCCAAGGCAAAATATGGATTTTCAATAAAATAGAGGACTTTCAAGCTTTTCTCAGTGAAAAGACCAGAGCTGAATAGAAAATCTGACTTTCAAACACAAGAATCAAGAGAAGCATGAAAAGGTAAACAAGAAAGAAAAATCATAAGGGATTTACTAAAGTGGAACTGTTTTCTTACATTCCTACATGGAAAGATGATGTGTGTAATTCATGAGACCTTTCTCAGTATTAGGGTAATTGAAGCAAATATACATATATATAGACAGAAGACACAGGGTGAGTTGAATATGAATGGATGATATCTAAAAAATAAAATGAAAGTAAGGGATGAGAAAGGAATATATTGAGAAAGGGAAAGATAGAATGGGGGAAATTATCTCACATAAAAGTGGCAAGAAAAAGCAGTTCATTGGAAGGGAAGAGGAGGCAGGTGAGGGGGAATGAGTGAATTTTGCTGTCATTGGATTTGACCTGAGGAGGGAATAACATACACACTCAATTGGGTATCTCACTCCACGTGAAAGTAGGGGGAAGGGGATAAAAGGGGGGAGGATAGAAGAGAGGGCAGATGGGGGAGAAGTAATCAAAAGCAAACACTTTTGAAAAGGGAAAAGTTCAAGGGAGAAAATTGAATAAAGGAGGACAGGATAGGAAGGAGGGAAATATAGCTAGTCTTTCACAACATGAATATTTATGAAAATGTTTTTCATAAGGATATATGTGTAGCCTATGTTGAATAGCTTGCCTTCTCAAGGAGGGTGGGTGAGGAGGGAAGAGGGGAGAGAATTTGGAACTCAAAGTTTTAAAAGCAGATGCTCAAAAAACAAGGTGGTTTTGCATGCAACTGGGAAATAAGATATACAGGCACAAAGAAATCTATCTTGCCCTACAAGAAAGTAAGGGGAAAAGGGATGGGGGAGGGAGCGGAGTAGGGTGACAGAAGGGAGGGCTGACTAGAGAACAGGGCAATCAGAATATATGCCATCTTGGAGTGGGGGGAAGGGTAGAAGTGGGGAGCAAATTTGTAACTCAAAATCTTGTGGAAACCAATGCTGAAAACTAAAAAAAAAATACTAAATAATAAAGTATGGAATTCAAAAAAACAAAGATTGATGTCAGGAAAAACTTTTTAATAATTAAAGCTGTTCAAAAGTGGATTGAGCAGCCCTAAAAGATGGTGGTTCCTTATCTTTGGAAGTCTTCAAGTAAAGGTTGGCTGAAATTTGTCAGGTTTTTTTAGAGAGGATTCCTTGACTATATGGGTTAGATTAGATGACTGCTAATGCCCCATATAATTTTAAAATTTTGTGATAATGAATGAATGCATTATTAAATAAATGAATGAATGAGGTTAAAAGTTAAAGAACCTCTTCACTGTATATATATATATATATATATATATATATATATATATATATATATATATATATATATACATATATATATAAAATCAGGCCATTTTGTGACTGAATTATCAACTTGATATATCATTTTTAATTCTATAGAACTAATAAGATCCATACTGGGATGAACTTCTCTATGTTATGAAATTATCCCATTCCCTTCCCTCTTGTTTTATAAAGAGAACTAGAGTTACCATTATAGGAGAAAATACACTGACTCAGGAATGTGACAAGTTCAAATCTCTCCTGTGATGTGTGACTTTAGGCAAGTCACTTAACTTACTTGCCTTATTTGCCTCATTAGTAAAATGAGGGGGTTCAACTAGATGACCTCTGAAGACCCTTTTGGCACAACATCTGTGATCCTATGGTCCTGCAGCAATGGCGTATGGCATAGAGATTGAATACTGTCTCCTGAAATTTCCAGTATACAACCAGAAAATAGTGTTAGTCAATAAAGAAGTCAGTGTTAGGAAACATAAACAGGAAACACAAACATAGGTTCTAGTTTTAGCTCTGCCACTGACTCTCCGGCGGACCTTGAACAAGTTTCTTTGTCTTGTCTAAATTTCAGTTTCCTCATGTTTCAAATGACGGAGTTGCTCTAGATGGCATCTAAATTCTTCCTGAGTTCTAATAATCCATATGATCCAGTTCCATAAACTCAAAACTATTAACATATAAGCCACAAACAAGCATGTAAGCCTGTCAGTTAATTGTGTTTTCCCTGAGTATTTGCAGGAAGTCAAATGCAGATTTATGAGGTATATTAATGTAAATGGAGCATTTAGAAACTGTCATTTAAGATCTGTTCCATTTCTGTCAGGCCTGGCTAAAGAAATCCACCACCTTAACAATTTAGAATTCAATGTGCTGTCTTGAGTTCAATTTGTATAGAGGTTTAGGGGAAGGTTTGGACCAAGTGCAAAATGTTTGCACTGGCAAGTTACCCACTGGGAAATGTTTTATTCTGTAAGATAAAAATGCTGATTGGTGAGCTAGCAAACACCAAGGACTTGGAGAAAGGTATATTTGTTTGATTGATGATTTTTAGTTCTGTTTCTCATCTCTTCTCAGTGGCCATTTTATATCCTGAGTAATTTAACTAATGAAAAGATATTCATTTAACTCAGCACTTTATGTATACATTATGTTTAGCTATGTATCATATTTATATAAATTATACATTTAGTTATATATTAATTCAATAAACACATCAATTCAATAAACATTTTAAGTACCTACTATGTGCCAGGCACTATGCTAAGCGTGTATGCATATATACAGTGTGAGTGTGTGTATGCAATCACTTAGTTATGGCATATAGTTAGATGAACAGCCCATCCAAAAAATGTATATGGGCTTTGCACATTTATACATCACATATATGTGTGTGTATGTATATGTATAGATAGATAAATATAGATATAGATCTATGTTGATGCTTTTCTGTGATGTTTCCTTTACAATAATGTTTATTCTTTGATTCAACATAGACCATCACAATTCCTTGGGAACACAGGGAAAACAATAGAAATAAAAGTAGGGTTTATTATTCCTTTTTTACAGTGATTTAACAGGGGGATATTCCATTTTTTGTTCACCTCCTCAAAGTATATTATACAGCATAAATATTAGACATAGTGACCTTACAGTTGCATTCAAAAGAGCCAAAGATGTTGGCACTATGATAATAAAATATTTATTTATCATTATGTCCCAAGGACTTAAATCTTGAACCACCTCATTAACAAAGAGATTTTAAAAGAGCTTTTCTTGCCTTTCCCTAAATTTTACAGTGGCAGTGGTTGACAACTTTCCTTCAAGTTAAAAGGAAGACTTGTTCCATCTAATAAATGAAAAGATTGAGACATTGCAAGGGATATTTTATGTTGTAAGCCAGTGGATGTCATGGGGGAAATAGAAACAATATGGCTGAGCACCAACAATGTTGAATGATATCAGCTTAAATTTAAGATGACAGCAACATACTGTTTCACTTTGAGAGGTTGATTTTGAAAAAAAAATCATAGAACCCTTTTTTTGTATCATTCTAAAGGAATTTCCCAAGACCTACTGTATTTAATAGTTATTCTGATATTATTGACTCAACCCAAGTCAAGGGAGTTTGTTTTGGCAGTCACCACTATATCAGCATGCATACTACCAAATTATTTTGTTCATGAGATAGGATGCCGTCTTTAAGCGTAGCTAAAGTCCTTCCATTATAAGCTTTTAGTTACTTATGACTTTCTGAGGGGGGAGGGAATTCTCCTTATTGGCTCAAATTTTCCATATTTGATCCTTATTGAAAAGATAGAGATACTTTGGAAATTTTGAATTTAATTTTTTACATGTTTCTGAGTTATAGGATGGAAATGGATATGCATATTTTACTCGTCTTACAGACTTTTTTCCTACATTCTTGGTGGCAGTATCAAAATTTAAAATTGTATGTTAAGCCTACATCAGATTGCAATTCATCTTGGGGAGGAGGGAGGAGAGGAAGGAGGAAAAAATTTAGGACTCAAAATCTTACAGAAGTGAATGTTGAAAATTAAAAGTAAATTTAAATATATACATATAATAAAAGTTTAAAAAACCTTAAAATTTTACATATAGCATACTAATTATGAGCCATACTGTCTCTGCAAATTTCATAGAGAAAAAAAGTAATTTTAAGGTTCAATATACACTACACCATTCTTTCAGTATCTTCAAGAAATGTTCCACAAAAGGTTTCCTTTCAACCCCCTCAAAAAAAAAAAAACAACAGATTGGTACTCTATTGATGTTAAGTCTCTCCAAAAGATTATCTCTGCCCACTACAACATTCCAGAGAAGTTATCATTCAGGCTCTACTTGAAGACTTCTAATGAGTGGGAACCTATTAGCTCCTGAGACAGCCCATTCCATATTTTGGCAACTAATTATTAGGAAATTTTTCCTGACTTTTCTGACTTCAGGCCTAAACTGACCTCTGCAACTTTCTTTCACCCATTGTTCATCATTCTCATTGGCCCCAACCAGAGTAAGTCTTAACTCCTCCTCTATAAGACAACTCTTTAAGTATTCGAACATAGCTATGATATACCTCCTAAGATTTTTTTCTTCCAGTCCCTTGATTGTCAGGTATCTTTTGTCACTGATTTTTCATTGCTTTTTATCCTAATTTTATATATGATTCTGTGAGAACATGAGTATACCTTCAGTTCTTCCTTTTAAGCAAATCACATGAGTTTTGTGACCTGTTTCTTCCTTATGTTTACCCAGATTTTTTCAAGTGATATAAGAACTTAAGTCCTTTTCCTTTGTAGTTTTTGTCCTCAGTATACCCTCTAACTATTACTCATAGTCAGCTTTGTCTAATAGCATAGTAAACCTTTAAGCATGTCAAAGCCTTCTAAGTCAAACCCACATCAATGTGAAAGAAATTGGTCTAGCCAACCACATGAGAAAAAAAAAATGTATTATTTTAAATGTCACTTAGCTATTTCATGCAGTTAGATGGATATCAAAGTAGTTTTTGTATTTAGCATTTGTCTTGCATAAGCACTATAGGTGGGTGATGAGTTGGACTCAAAATTGTATACAGAATAGAGAAATGGAGTCATTGTTTAGTAATTGTGCAGTTTGGGGATGATTCTTAATTATACATTCCTCCCCCAAAAGCCATGACTTCAACACCAGTCAGTGTTCTCCTGACAGCTCTGTTTGGCTGTGAAACACAACACCATGGTCTCAGAGGAATCAAAGTTACAAACAACCCACAAAAGAATAGAAAGGTCTATGGCAGGCATAAGCAAACAATAGCAGGTGACACATGACAACTTTTAAGTGAGAAGTGGCATAAAAGACAATGTTGATGACAGCTATGAGGTAAGTCAGTCATATAATAAAAACAGAAGAGAACAACAGATGTACAACCTGATTCTTACATTGGTACACTGAAAATTAGAGGGGGGAGTGGTAGAGGAATGGCTCCAGTAGCTAGAGGATCCGTGGACACAGGAATCCTCAGGATTGAAAAAAATTATGGAGAGATTTCATTTTGCATCATATCATTGATGGGAGTATCCATACCTATGAAGGCACAGATCTACCAAATTTCACAAGCAGGCAAAGTAAATAAAGAATTCCACCAAAAAAAGAACTTTCAAAAAATGATGCTTATTGTTTTAAGCATGAAAGATTTAAAAAAATTCTTGAAGAATCTATTTCTAAGATATAGCCATGCTTTCTTTCCTCCATAAGTAGTGTATAAAGAACAGTTTAACTATTCAAGGTCAAGATCCTATACATAAATTTCCATACTTAACCTCCAGTTGGCTATACTCAGTAGCTGTTGAAGAATATGAGTCTGTTTTCCCCTACTTCGAAGGTTTCCAGAATATTTTGTTCTTTTAGAGATCTTTAGTTGGCCATTTAAAATGCTTGTCTTTTCCCTTGATTGTCAGCTGTCTTTTCTCACTGATTTTTCATTGCTTTTTACTGATTTTACATATGATTCTGTGAGAACCTGAGTATGCCTTCAGTTCTTCCTTTTAAGCAAATCACATGAGTTTTGTGACAGATTTCTTCCTTATCATTACTCAGATTTTTCTAAAAAATTAAAATTATTATTTCTATGCTTGAGATTATCAGGCATTTTTTGAGCTTGAGAAAAATCTTATTGCTAATTAAATGAAACATCTATTTTATGAACTGATGGAAACAAGAAAACAAAATGAATGTAAATGTGAAAGATGTGTTTTTTCCCATTTTTTCCCACCTATACCACATCTTCACATCTCAGAATCATCATCGGTACCATGTAGACAAAGCCAAAGGCACAGATATTCCAGGAAGATGATTGGTCCGGTAATTAGACTCTATTGGGCCAGATATGCTATCTTCCTAAATCCACAGA
The DNA here is from genome assembly GCF_011100635.1 of Trichosurus vulpecula. Lineage (NCBI taxonomy): Eukaryota > Metazoa > Chordata > Mammalia > Diprotodontia > Phalangeridae > Trichosurus > Trichosurus vulpecula. Next base: position 244,563,541 of record NC_050575.1, on the reverse strand, counting down.
CTCTATAAATATCCTCCATCTTCAGTGGAGTTAAATGAGTAGTTCATAAGGGATGGAGATATTAAGAGAGGGAGGAAAAATTGAGGCAGGAGTGGGTAGTATGCAATGCAGTTTGCTTAGAGAACGTAACCTGAGGAGCTTGCAAGTACATGACTAAAAGGCATAATCTGACAAGTTAGGAAGAGGTAGAGCTTTATTAACTACAGAAAGCTTGAAGATGCTTTGGTGAGTTAGCAGATGCTCTGAAACTGGAGCGAATACAAAGCTCAAACCTAAAGAAAAAAAAACTCCCACATTTTAATGTAATGATTTGGTGAGTTAATATAATGGTACAACTGGTATAGAATTAGACCTGAAATCAGAAAAATCTTGGTTTTAATCCAATCTCTGTCATTTACTAGCTCTATGACCTTAGGAAAGTCAAGCTTGGTTTCTAATCTTTAAAATAAGAATAATACTGGGTATGTCTCTCCTAGGTTTGTCATGGGAATGAAATGAAATTATGTATACAAGGCATTGTCTAAATTTCAGCTGGTAATGGTGGTGGTGGTGTTGGTGGTAGTAGTAGCAGCAGCAGCAGCAGCAGTAGTGGTAGTAGCAGTAGTAGTAGTAGTAGTAGTAGAAGTACTGGGATGTGGTAATGGTAGTAGTAGTAGAGTATATAGAATAGAATGGGGTGTATGAGGTGTTCAAAGAGGACTAGAACTTCTGCTGTGAGGACATGCTGAGCCCTTTTCAAGGCTTCTCATCCATCTTTGTATCTACCTGACATTTAATTCTCACTTTTGGCTCCAAGAAACTATAGCACACACAGGAGCCACAACCCAGTAGACCATTTCAACTTATGGGCTAAATCATGTTGAGAGTAACCAACAAGCCTATCAGTAAGTTAGGTGGATGTCTACCCAAAGCATGCAAAGACTTGCCCTGGTGGAATGGGCAGATAAGAACAGTGTGTTATAGTGGCAGTGAAGGCAGCTGAAGCAGGTGCTATGGAGCACTTAGAGTTCGGGCAAACGTTGAAGATGTCAAGAGAATCCACTGCATCCTGGGACATCACCAGTTCTTTTGGATTTTTTCTTACCACTGAACTTTGATGACTCTGGAAAAAAGAGAGACTGACAACTTTGTACAACCCTTCCTCATTTAAATCCAATTCACACCCAAGTTAAGATGTCACCTGGTGATGTCATTGATCCTCTTTGAAAATGAAGGACAAAAAACAAGAACAATAGTATATAGAATACAGGATTTGGAGTCCATGCACCTAGATTTGAATACAAATTCTATTTCTTATAACTATGTGAATTTGAGAAATTTTCTGCCCTGCTCTAGTCCTCAGTTCTCTCATCTGCTATTAGTAGGATGAATTCTGTAACCTCTACAGCTACATCCAATTCTAAAATGTAGGAGGATAGAATTTTACACTGCTTATTAAAGGAGAAAAGTGACTCACAAAGGCATTATGTTCTGATGTTATTCAGGAAAAAAACAAACAGTAAATGAGAGTGTATAAAAACAGACTATTGGCTTAGAATTTAGATGAACAATCAAGTTAATATGTAGTCTGTTTATGAAATGCTGCTTCAAAATGTCATGACATGAAGCATTCAGACAATAGCACATTTTCAATATTAATTAAAAGGGAGTAGCTCCTATACAATACAGATTATGTTTCTTTTACATTGTCTAAAGTTAATTATGTTGTTAGGATTTAATAATATTAAATAACAATGTATTATCATCCATAGTATGTTTCAAAGATGTATAATCATCTCTGCCAAATTATAATCAAAGCAGAAAAGTCTCAAAAATAAAGGTGTTCCCAGGCAAGTATATATTTAGTATAGGAATACATTCATTTGTATACAATTTAGTGTGATCAAATACTACTTTGATTACAAGAAGAAGACTTTTTTAAATACTATCATTTTTTTAGGTGAAGAGATAACATTTTTTTCTCATTTAATTCAATTATTTATTAAGTACCTACTATGTGCAAGGCACTGTATATACTAGGTGCTTGAGATACAAAGAATAAAATAAGTTACCCTACTTCTGTTCTGCTAAGGTAAAGGTGTCAGACACACTATAAGTTGCAACATGTGGCCCACAACAATCACGGTACAGTCAAACCAGATTAAAATGTAATTGGGAAATATTTAACAGAATAAACAAAAAATACAGTAAAACACAGATGGCATTTATGTCTTAAATAATAGATAAATCTAAAAAATAGATTATTTTAAAACTAAATCAATACGCAGTGAATTACTGGTCCCCTTGCTAGTTAAGGGACTTCAGCATTTGACCTAGTTCAACCACCCTCCGCCCCTAGATACTCTCTCCTTTCTGGTTTGTCAGGCACTAGTCTATCTGGATTCATCGCCTTCCTATCCCATCTATCCATTTATTCTTAGTGTCATTTGCTGGATCATTATCCATATCACACCTTTTAAGGGGGAAGAGAGGAAGTGAATTTCCCCAAGGCATGTGCTAAGCAGGGATGGGGAACCTAGGGCCTTGAGGGTACATGTAGCCCTCCAGGCCCTCAAGTTCAGCCCTTTGATGAATCTATACTTCAAGAACAAATCCCCTTAATAAAAGGATTTGTTCTGTGAAATTTGGACTCAGTCAAAATGTCACACCCTAGACACTGTTAGATTCAAACTGTCTTAGTTTGGGGTCTTAGGGTCTTAGAGGGTAACCCTTTTAAGGGGAAATATAATCACCTTCCTTACTTATACTCCCTGTGTTTCAGTTTAATCATCTGTAAATGGAAATAATAGCACCTATCTCACATGATTGTTGTGGGAATCAAATGAATTAACATATAAAATATGTTGTTAATCAACAAACCTTAAAAAGCTATATATATATATATATATATATATACTTTTCCAGCCTTTAAGTTCTCTCTGATTTTCCCATTCACACAGTCAACCCCTTACAATGTAATGCACCCACAAATGCATGATATTTACATATAACCAGCCCCTCACAACAATGACACTTTTACTTCTTAAAAGTAATCATGCATCTAACAGTAAGACAAAGGCAATAATCACATCAGAAGAATTCAAATAATAACATACATCATTGTTCTTGTGTTTGTCCTTCGTTCTCAAAGAAAACCATGACGTCAGGGAAATGACGACAGGACTTGCAGTTGACTTTGATTTGAGTGAGGGAGGGCTGTGCAAGGTCACCAGCCTCACTTTCTCCTCTAGAACCATGTGGGTCCAGTGGCCTGAGATTCACCAGGATGACTAGAGATGGCCCAGGATGCATTAAGAGACCCTTTCAAGCTAAGGTCTTTTCAGGTTCTCACTTTAAGTGAGGTACTGCCCATTTAGTGAATAGGCCTCTTTAAGAAGTGAATTTTGGGAGAGGCAATCAGGGTTAAGTGACTTGTCCAGGGTCACACAGCTAGTAAGTGTCAAGTATCTGAGGCTGGATTTGAACTCAAATCCTACTGACTCCAGGGCCAGTGCTCTATCCACCATGCCACCAAGTTGCCCAACATACATCATTATACAAAAAAAAAACCTAGAGATACTCTCCCCCAATGTACTTAGTATATGTGAGCAAGAATGGGTACACACAGCAACTTGGCAGAGAAATAGAGAAAAGAAAAACAATGTTCTTAAGGGAAAAAAATAAGGTGCTGCTGGTTTTTTTGTCATTGGTCCATTCAAGGAACATTTGCACTACACAGTAAACTTCTCCACTTACTGCTTATCTGTTGGTCCTTACTGCTCTTCAGCTGGGCAAATCCTCTTCCCTTCTAAACTAAAATGTCCCATTTACAAGGCCTTTCAATTTATGATCATGCTGTATCAGTAATTAAGGTGGGCTTTTAGCACTTATTTAACCAAGTGCCCTCTAGGAGTTTGGCCTTTATTTCTTTGATTAAATTAGGAGTCTTTGATGACCTCCTTGCCTCAAGGGAAAGCCTGGTTTACATACGTTTGAGTTCCAGGTTTGTGATGCTTTTAGGTCACACGGGTGAGTCACATGTGTGACTCATGTTTGACCCAGAACAAGATATATAACTATGAATTGTGATTTGGTCTGTTTCTAATGTAAGTTTGTAATTTGTTTGTATTTGTTCTGAAGTTCATGTTGCTGGCTTTTCCTCCTGAACTAAGTGAATATTTGTATGTTGGATTAAAGTAAGACTGTTAACCCCTTAATATTGCTTTCCTTAGTAAAGCAGATCAAGGAACCTGTGTGCTGGCAGCTCTTGTTGTTGGGCTTGTATGGGTTTTTCACCCCTGCAACAGCTGCTAGCCAAATTGTTGCTACACACCCTTAAAAGGTCATTTAGAAAGTGTTACTTCAATGTGATCGGGAAAAAGGCTTCATAAATTTTTTCCACTTCAACCCTTTCAGGGCTTCTTTTTTTTTATAAATTTATTGATTTTTAGTTTTCAACATTCACTTCCATAAGTTTTAAATTTTCTCTCCCTCCCCTCCTCCCTCCCCAAGATTGCATGCAATCCAATACAGGCTCTACATATACATTCCTATTAAACATATTTTCACATAAGTCATGTTACACAGAAGAATTAGAATGAATGGGAAAAACCATGAGAAAGAAAAAAAAAACAACAAAAAAGAGAGCAAATAGTATGTTTCAATCTGCATTCGGACTCCATAATTCTTTCTCTGGATATGGATGGCATTTTCCGTCATGAGTCTTTTGAAATTGTTTTAGGTCCTTGCATTGCTGAGAAGAGCTAAATCTATCAAAATCAGTCATAACACAATGTGGCCATTACTGTGTACAATGTCCTCCTGGTTCTGCTCACTTCACTGAGCATCAGTTCATACAAGTCTTTTCCAGGTTTTTCTGAAATCTGCACATCATTTCTTATAGCACAATAGTATTTATTCCATCACATTCATATACCATAACTTCTTCAGCCATTCCCCAGTTGATGGGCATCCCCTCAATTTCCAGTTCTTGGCCACCATAAAAAGAGCTGCTATATATTTTTGTACATGTGTATCATTTTCCCATTTTTATGATCTCTTTAGGATATAGCCCTAGAAGTGGTATTTCTTGGTCAAAGGATATGCACAATTTTATAGCCCTTTGGGCATAGTTCCATATTGCCCTCCAGAATGGTTGGATCAGTTCACAACTCCACCAACAATGAATTAGTGTTCCAATTTTTCCACATCTCCAAAATTTATCATTTTCCTATTTTGTCATGTTAGTCAATCTGATGGGTGTGATGTGGTACCTCAAAATTGTTTTGATTTGCATCTCTCTGATCAATAGTTATTTAGAGCATTTTTTCATGTGACTATAAACAGTTTTAATTTCTTCCTTTGAAAACTGCCTATTCATATCGTTTGACCATTTATCAATTGGAGAATGACTTGTGTTCTTATAAATTTGACTTAGTTCTCTGTATATTTTGGAAATGAAACCTTTTATCAGAAACAATGGTCATAAAATTCTTTCCCAGTTTTCTGCTTTTCCTTCTAATCTTGGTTGCATTGGCTTTGTTTGGAGAACAACTTTTCAATTTGATATAATCAAAATTATCCATTTTGCATTTCATAATGTTCTCTATCAATTATTTTGTCATAAATTCCTCCATTCTCCATAAATCTGACAGATAAACTATTCCTTGCTCTCCTAATTTGCTTATAGTACCAGCCTTTATCTCTTAATAGTGTACCCTTTTGAACTTTATTTTGGTATATGGTGTAAGACATTGGTCTATGCCCAATTTGTCCCATACTATTTTCTAGTTTCCCAGCAGTTTTTGTCAAAAAATGAGATCTTATCCCAAAAGCTCAGGTCTTTAGGTTTATCAAATAGGAGATTACTATAGTCATTGATTACTATGTCTTGTGTACCCAACCTATTGCACTGATCCATCCATCTATTTCTTAGCCAGTACCAAGTAGTTTTGATGGTTGCTTTATAATATAATTTAAGATCTGGTATGGCTAGACCATCATCTCTAGCATTTCTTTTCATTAATTCCGTTAACATTCTGGACTTTTGTTCTTCCAGATGCATTTTGTTATTATTTCTTCTAGCTCTATAAAATAATTTTTGGTAGTTTGATTGATATGGCACTGAATAAGTAAATTAATTTAGTAAATTTTGGACCTACCAATGAGCAACTGATGTTTTTCCCAATTATTTAGATCTGACTTTATTTGTGTGAATATGAAGTGTTTCGTAATTGTGTTCATATAGTTCCTGGGTTTGCTTTGGCAGGTAGATTCCCAAATATTTTATAATGTCTACAGTAACTTTAAATGGAATTTCTCTTTCTATCTCTTGCTGTTGGGCTTTGTTAGTAATATATAGGAATGTTGAGGATTTATGTGGGTTTATTTTACATCCTGGAACTTTGCTAAAGTTGTTTATTATTTCAAGTACTTTTTTACTTGATTCTCTAGGATTCTCCAAGTATATCATCATATCATCTGCAAAGAGTGATAACTAAGTTTCTTCTTTGCCTATTCTAATTCCTTCAATTTCTTTTTCTTCTCCTGTTGCTAAAGCTAATGTTCCTAGCACCATATTGAATAACAGTGGTGACAATGGACATCCTTGTTTCACCCCGATCTTGTTGGAAATACTTCCAGCTTATCCACATTACATATAATGCTTGCTGATGGTTTTAGGTAGAAGATACTTATCATTTCAGGGAACGCTCCACTTATTCCTATGCTCTCTAATGTTTTTAATAGGAATGGGTGTTTTATTTTGTCAAAAGCTTTTTCTGCATCTATCAACGTAATTATGTGGTTTGTGTTAGTTTGGTTGTTGATATGATCAATTATGCTGATAGTTTTCCTAATATTGTACCAGCCTTGAATTCCTGGAATAAATCCTACCTGGTCATAGTGTGTTATTCTTGTGATAAATTGCTGTACTCTTTTTGATAATATTTTATTTAAACTTTTTTCATCTATATCCATTAGAGAAATCAGTCTACAATTTTTTTCCCTATTTTGACTCTTCCTGGTTTAGATATAAGTACCATATTTGTATCATAAAAAGAATTTGGTAGAACTCCTCTTTCACCTATTTTCCCAAATACTATATGTAGTATTGGAATTAATTGTTCTTTAAATGTTTGATAGAATTTGTTTGTAAATCCATCTGGCCCTGGAGATTTTTTCCTAGGGAGTTTGTTGATGGCTTGTTCAATTTCTTTTTCTGAGATGGGATTATTTAAGTATTTTACTGCCTATTTTGTTAATCTGGGCAATTTGTATTTTTGTAAATATTCATCCATTTCACTAAGATTGTCAAATTTATTGGCATAAAGTTGGACAAAATAGTTTCTAATTATTATTTTAATTTCTTCTTCTTTGGTGGTAAATTTACCCTTTTCATTTTTGATACTGGTAATTTGGTTTTCTTCTTTCTTTTTTTTAAATCAAATTAACCAAAGGTTTGTCTATTTTATTGTTTTCTTTTCATAAAACCAGATCTTAGTTTTATTTATTAGTTCAATAGTTTTCTTAATTTCAATTTTGTTAATCTCTCCTTTGGTTTTCAATATTTCTAATTTGATATTTGAGGATTTTTAATTTGTTCTTTTTATAGCTTTTTCAGTTGCATGCCCAATTCATTGATCTCCTCTTTCTTTATTTTATTCATGTAAACATTCAGAGATATAAAACTTCCCCTAAGAATTTCTTTCTCTACATCCCATAAGATTTCGTATGTTGTCTCATTATTGTCATTCTCTTTAATGTAGTTATTGATTGTTCCTATGGTTTGTTGTTTCACTCTCTCATTCTTTAGAATTAGATTATTTAGTTTCCAATTAATTCTTAGTCTATCTTTCCATATTTTATTACATATAATTTTTATTGCATCATGATCTGAAAAGAATGCATTTAATATTTCTGCATTGGATTATGAGGTTTTTATGCCCTAGTACATGGTCAATTTTTGTGTATGTGCCATGTACCCCTGAGAAAAAATATATTCCTTTCTATTCCCATTCAGTTTTCTCCAGAGGTCTACAATATCTAACTTTTCTAAAATTCGGTTCAACTCCTTAACTTCTTTCTTGTTTATTTTGAGGTTAGTTTATCAAGTTCAGTGAGAGGGAGGTTGCAGTCCCCCCCCCCCCCCAGTATAGTTTTGCTATCAATTTCTCCCTGTAAGTCCCTTTAATTTTCCTCAAAGAATTTGGATGCTATTCCACTTGGTGCATATATGCTTAGTAATAATAGTACTTCATTGTATATGGTGCCTTTCAGCAGGACCCTTCAGTACTTCTTAAACTGTGGGTCACAACCCCAGAGGGGTCTCTGGATTCCAGAGAAGCACAGAACTCCTAAGACTGGCTATCTCTGTGACAAGCTATAATGGCAACCACACTGGCATACCCTGGATGGCTGCTAGTGCAGGTTCTTTTATCTGCTTTACTAGGAAAGATAGCTGTTTCAGGGGTCAACAATTGTCTTTACATAAAACACCAACAGAGAAAATGCAGAGCAGAGAAATAAAGACCAACAGACAGGGCTCTACTGCCTGAATCAAAACAATACTGCTATATACTTTACATCCACCACTGAATCAAGGGAGCTTTTACCTCTGAGCAGTTGGGGAGCTCTGAATATGCTACCACTCAGAGTCTCAACCAGGAAATCACAAGAGCCTTCTTGTAAGTGAGCCCCTCAAAGCAAAAGCTTACCTCTCAGAATATATACTCTTTCAGCTAATAGGCTCAAAGCCAGACCCCTCCTGACTCAGTTCCTTAATGAGAAATTATCAAAAGGTGTGTAAGCCTTTCTACAAGCAAGCAAGTTTCCCTTAATGGGCTCCACATGAGGTCTATTGATGGATGGGGGAGATCTTATTCCCCAGTAACCTTGCACAAACCCACCAAGTTATTGTCCAATCAGAACAGAACTCACAGCAACACAGTTCAGACTGAATTATTAAGCAACTTTGGCCAATACTAGCTCAAAGGTTTTTGATTTTCTCATTGAAGCTGTTGCATTTCCTGCTCTCTCTGTCCCCCCACCCCAGTGCCTTTAAAAATCACCTTATAAAGAATGACACAAATCTAGAATTGAGTTTTCCCTCGTTACCCTTCCCCAGAAAGTAAAAGTAATGAGACTTTCAGCTTTCATCACCTCCTTCAACTGCCCTACACCACCAAAGGGTAGGACAATAGTCATTTGTAAGGTTGTAAAAAATCCAGAGGCAGGATAGAGTTCTTAGCGGGGTATTTGAGGGCTGCCTTCATGTCCTCTCCCCTCCCCACCCAAAGTCCGTGATCCTGGAACTGACATTTCACAGAATGTATAATATTGTGTCATCTTCTTCTCCCCAGAACAAAGAGCAAGTCTGGTAGGTGAGACTGAGGGGATCATTTGAGGACATGGAGATGGTGTCATTCACTTTAGTTGTCTCCTTGGTCTGTGCCTGGCTGTTCTTACTCATGTTGATGCCATGAGGTATGGTAGCCAAGTGCTGCTGACACTGTGCTGAGAGGTGGCAGCAACCCAGACCTAAAGCAGGAATTTCCAAGGACAGTGGAATTCAGAAGCCCCACATCATCATTCTTCTGGGATCCCTCAGGACTAGGGACTTCTTCCTGAAGCCTCATATGGGTGTGATTGTGGATTTGGATAGGACCTTGTTTATGCATCTTTAAGTGTGTCTCCTTTGTATGAACATTTGTATGGTTTGTGATTATGCTTGTATCAATTTCTGTATCCCATGTACCCTGATTTACCAGGATACTAAGTAGCTGCAAAGTCTGGATTCACTTCTACTTCTCCATTGCATACCAGAAGTGGCATAAGAGGAAGACAGACATTTGAAAAACTTCACCGTGTTCAGCTCTAGGGGACCCTGAAGAACAATCATTGTGAATGAAGCTTTTTGGCAATTAAATCAATTTTTTCTCCAACTAATCAGGCATAATAGTTTAAACTTTCTGTCAACTGTCTGTTTCTAGCAGGATTTTCAACAATCTTCTCTTTAATTCTTTTATTTGGCTTCCTATAGTATTTCCTGGGCTATGTTCTTCTTTCCAGTTCCCTTCTCTTCAGTGGCTTAAATGAGAATCTCCTGATTTCTCAGTCTCACCTTTCAACTCTCACTGTGAAATTAAAAAGGTTTTTTACCTTAGGCTCCAAATGTTTATATGATTTCTATTTTTTAAAGTTTCACCCTCTTTAATCAACTAGCTATATGCAAATGAGCTGAAGTACCATAATTATCTGCAGCTGTAAGTCCTCAACATGGTCCAGTATGTCATTCTGTGTTCTTGAAGCTGTGTTTCTCCATACTCATATCTTTACATTTTAAAAGAAATACAAGTTTTTTCTCTGCTTCTATAAAACACCAAGCTGTTCTTATACAGGTGAGACATTATTCAACTTCATTTAAAAAGGTGATTTGAGCAATTATATTAAGGCTACCATTCATTTTTAGTCCAAAATGCCTGAGAGGGCCCTTGAAAGCTCTCTTTCTTCACACATGTATTTTTCTATTCCTTTCAGTTATTAAAATATTTATCCAAAACAGCAGCAATATCTTACATCATTTAACATTTAGTATAATTAATTTACTTCATGTCAAAAATACTTTTTTTCTGCTCCTTTTCTTATTAAACTGTTCCATACAAAGGAAACAGTATCTTAAAAGGACACTATATTCATATACCTATATATGTGTGGGTTAGCACCTCCATTAGAATGTAAAGTCCTTGAGGACAGGGAGTTTTTTGTCCTTGTATCTATTCCCAGTGTCTAGCACAGTGCCTGGTATATAGTGAGATTTTAATAAACTCTTGTTCCACTCTAGTCATTTTCCAGAGAAGGAAACTGAGGTCCATAGAAGCTAAATAAATTGGTTCTGTGGAAAGGACTCTGAATTTGAAGCCAGAAGCCATTGGTTTGAATCTTGGTTCTACTACTTACTAAATATGTTAGCTTGTGAATTTGCCTAAAGTCTATTTCTCAGTTTTCTCACCTGTAAAATTATAAAATTGGACTAGATTTTCTCTCAATTCCCTTCTGACTCTTGATCTATGATCCTATAATCCTACCTGTGCCACCTTGGGCAGTTCACTTAATGTTTCTAAGCATCAGTCCACTTGTAACATGAGGGGGGTTGAATTATATGACCTTTAAAGTTAATTCTACCTTTATAGCTATGTCATTTTAAAGGTTATAAGAGTAGAAAGTAATCCAGGGTTAGAAACTTGGTCTTCTGACACCAAATGTCATTTTTTTTCCACTACACCATCATGTAGTGATGATTTCAAGAGACTTCAAATCATCCAACTAGGTGCATCATTCCACATTTGAAATATTTAAGAGAAACCTCCTGTGATTTTTGTGACCCCCCACAACTTTTTAAAATATAGAATATATTACTATTCATTTGGGTAATAGGATTCTTAAAGAGTTTTTATTTTATGGATAATAAACCTTCTTAAAGACTCAATAAGTACAATTCACAAATGTTGATGTCTGATATCAAGCCACTTTGAGATTCAGTGGAAGAAAGGATGGAAGAATTATTGAACCAGTTTTTTCTCTCCTGTTATGTTATGATTGCTCTTATGAGGTATTCTTTTCTGAAGCATGCACCAAAATTTGAGCAGTGCAGCAACCTTTTCTTTAGTCTAGTTCAGTTGGTAAGAGAAATTTTTTTAAAGGACTTTTCTTTCTTTCCCTTCCATGAGCAAAGCCATATCCTTGCCTTGGCCATTAGAAACTCTGCTGTTCTTAGATAATGAGAAGAAAGATCAAGAGATAGGAAAGAACAGCTAGGAATGAGACACATTTTCCCCCAAGCCTTCAGAATAGTGATCCTAACAAATTCCCAAGGCACAGCACCTCGTCACTCTTTTTTTAATTAGATTTCTTATTTTTAGTTTATAACACTTAGTTTTACATGTTCTTGAGTTTCAAATTTTCTTCCCTTCCCTCACCTCCCCCCAACCCCCAAGATGGCATGCAGTCTGATATAGATTCTACATAGACCTTTGCATTAAACTTAATTACACAATAGTCAAGTTGCAAAAAAGAATTATGAACAATGGAATGAATCATGAGAAAGAAGAAATAAAACAAAAAAAGGAAAAAAAAAGAGAGAGCAAGTAGTTTGCCTCAACCTCATCACTCTTATGACCATTTTTTCTTCTTGTTTATTCTTCCTCCCTCCATTTCTACCATCTTGACTCTCCAACTCCTCCCTCTTCCTAATTCATTCTTCTTAATCCTTTCATCCTCCTCTTCCCCTTGAATGTTATCTATCTGTTGCAACTCCACCAGGGCCACTTTTCCAGCTTCCACTTTTAAAAGCAAACCCATATACACTTAACTCTCTCAGGGTTCTAAGGGTAATCAAGGCAAAAAGGGTAAATTCATAACCCCTGTTGCTTTCTTCCATGGTAACATTCGAAGCTGTCTCTTCCGTCTGGTGGCTACCCTATTGTTTCCTTCTCTGTTTCTTCTTGTCCATGATATTTCTAAGTAGTAGGGTAGAGCTTCTCTTTTATCAGATGACCATCTATTTGTCCTCAGTGTGCCTTTCTGCTTTAAATCAAATACTTTGTCTTGTACTTGTTCCTTCTTTCCAATTTTATAATCAGTGGGGGAGAGAAGAGTGAAACATTTCTTTTAATCTCATCTCCTCCTGCTTAATTCTAGTTTAGAGAGTCTCTCTCCTCAAGGACTCCCAAGTTTATTGTACTCTACTACTGCACTGAGCTCACTTCTGGACTAACTATTCCTTTTATATGTAGTCCGAATATGTGACTTGAATTTTTCAACTAATAACAAAGTATTTTTATGTGGCATCATCTGCCATTCTTCTACCAATAAAACATCCTTTGATCTTTTCAAAATGATTAAAGGCTTGTCCATACATACAGAGTTATAGGATAATTCCTTAACAACTAGTTTATTAATTGGAATCCCGCACTTAATTATCCAATCAACCAACATTTATTAAGTGCCTGTTATGTGCCAGGCACCATGCTAAGCACTGAAAGTACAAAAAGAGGCAAAAGACAGTTCCTACCCTCAAAGAGCTTAGAATTTAATGGGGGAGACAAGCTACAAACAAATATACACAAAGCAGATCTATACAGGATAAATACGAAATAATTAAAAGAGGGAAAGCACTATAATTAAGAAGGATTACTAAAGGTTTCCTATACAAAGTGAGATTTTAGTTGGGACTTAAAAGGAAGTCAGTGAGATCAGCAGTTGGAGCAGAGGAGGGAGAGAATTCCAGGCATGGGGGGACAGCCAGAGAAAATGCCCAAAGCCATGAGGTAGTGTTGTGTTTGTGGAATAGGCAGAAGGCCAGCATCACTGAGTGGAAGAATGTGTGTTGGGGAGTAAGATGTGAGAAGACTGGACAAGTATTAGGATGTTATATTATGAAGGTCATTTATTTAAATGCCAAACAGAATTTTGTATTTGCTTCTGAAGGCAATAGAAAACCACTGGAGTTTATTGATCAGGAGTGCTGGGGGGCGTGAGTGGGGGTGAGAGGGTGACATTTGATTAGACCTGTGTTTTAGGAAAATCACTTTAGCGGATGAATGGAAAATGGATTGGAGTGGAGGGAGATGAGGCACGCAGACCACAACAGACTATTGCAGTAATCAAGGCATGAGGTAATGAGAACCTGCACTAGAGTGGTGGCAGTGTCAGAGGAGAGAAGGAGGCATACTCAAAAGATACAGCTTGGATACGGGGGGTGGGAGGCAAAAGACACTGGAAGATCCAGTATGACTCCCGGGTTGTCAGCCTGAGGGACTAGGAAGAAGGTGTTGTTTTCTACAGTAATAGGAAAAATAACAGAAGGAAGAGGTTTAGGTAGAAAGGTAATTATTTCTTTGGGGATATTTTGAGTTTGAGATCTCTCTTTGTCCTCAAATTCAAGATTTCTGAAAGACAGTTGGAGATGTGAAACTGGAGATCAACAGACAGATTGGGGCAGAAAAGGTAGAGTTGGAAATCAATAGCATAGAGATGGTAATTAAACCCATGAGAACTGATGAGATTAGGAGTGAAATAGAATAGAGGAAAGAGAAAAGGTCTCAGGACAGAACATTCAGGGGCACCTAATGTTAGAGGTCATGATCTGGAGGACAAACCAGCAAAGGAGACAGAGGAGAGGTCAGATAGGTAAGAGGAAAACCAGGAGAAAATGGCATCCCAAAACCTAGAGAGAAGAGTATCAAAGAGGAAAGAGAGAGAGAGTGATCAACAAGCTGAGGGCAGATCAAGGAGAATGAGGATTGAGAAAAAACCATTGGATTTGGCAACTAATAGATCATTAGTAACTTTAGAGAGGAGTTTCAATTAGCTGGATTGTAAGAGGTTGAGAAGAGAATGAGATAGCTAGTGTAAATGACTTTTTCCAGTTTGGTTGAGTGAGTTGATAAGGAAGGTAATTGTAAGATTGACTATTAACAGTGAGGGTCCAATTGAGGTCATGTAACATAAATTTGTAATAGACTAGTCAGAGCAGTTGTGTGATTTTCTCTACCTTTGTTCAGCAGCACATATGTAGGCCCAAAGGCAATGAATGGTAGGAGTGACTGAAGACTGAGGCCTGACTGGGCATAATCAGCAATATGATAAGGAGGCTGGGGATTCAAGGGAGGAGGACAGTGTAGAGTTTAATTTGTTCACCAAGGATCTGAGGTAGGGAGGAGAGTGGCTAATTCAGAGGAAATGTTCTGAGGGAGAACTGAAGGGTCATAGATTGGAGGTCGCAGTGCAAATGAAGAATAAGCTTATGTAAGGAAAGGGAGAGGGAGAGGTGAAAAGCTTAAAGATCGTCATCTCTACTACAATTCAAGTCTTTCTTCCTTCTCTCCTTGTATCCAACTACAACAAGTAGAGTTGTTGACCTGGATGACCATTTGGTCTGGGTTTCCTCTGCTAGATCATTATCAACATCATGCCAGCTAACTGTGGGTGTAATACAAACCTCTCCTTAGAAGTCTTCTTCTTTCCCTCTCCTTTAGTGATTGAATTAGCATGCATGAGTTCAATTATCATCTCTATGGAGATAATATCTCCATATCTACATATATAGCTCTACCAAGGGTGTGGAACAGGCAGCCTGGAGGCCACATGTGGCTCTCTAGGTCCTCAAGTGCAGCCCTTTGACTGAATCCAAACTTCACAGAACAAATCCCCTTAATAAAAGGATTTGTTCTGTAAAACTTGGACTCAGTCAAAAGGCTGCCCCCAAAGTCTTAGAACGCCACGTGTGGCCTCCAGGCTGCAGGTTCCCCACTCCTGCAGGACTCTCTTGTGAGTTCCAGTTTCACATTATCAGTTAGCTGTTGGTTATTTTGAACTAAATTTCCCATAGGTACCTCAAACTCAACATGTTCAATAGAGAAATAAACACCTTTCCTCCCAAATCCACCCCTCTTCTGAACTTGCCTAATGTAGTTAAAGACACACCATTCTTCCATTCTGCTTCACAATTTTAGTGTGATCTTCAAATCCTCACTCTTCCTAATTCCCCAGGTACAAAATCTTCTTTCTGTTTTCTATGGTATGTCTCCTACACACCACCTTCTGTGTACTCACTTGGCCTAGTTCAAGCCCTGTTAACCTCTCATGTGGATTATTACAATAGCCTCCTACTGAGTTTCCCTGCCACAGACTGTCTTGTCTCTATATCAAATCATCCTCCACAGAGTTGCGAAAGTGATTTTCCTAAACCACTCATCTCATCGCTCTAACACTTAAGTCAGTGAAGTCCAGTGCCTTCCTATTGCCTCTAGAATCAAATATAGCCTCCTGTTTGGAATTTTAAGCTCTTTACAACCTGGCATCTTCGTCTGTTTCCAGTCTTCTTAAATATTTCTTTTTACACACTCCAGCCTTACTGGATTACTTGCTATTCTTCACACTCACACTCCATCTTCCATCTCCATGACTTTCTACTAACTGCCTCTAAGCATGAAGTGTTCTTCCTCCTCATCTCTGCCTCTTAGAATCCCTGATTTTCTTTGAGACTTAGCTCAAACACCACCTTCTGCAGGTCTGTCCCAGTCCTCTGTCTTGCTTGTGCTTTTCCCTTCAATGTACTTTTATGGGTACAATGGTATATCATTAAAATAGAAGGTCCTGGGCTGGGGGGAGGTAACGGGCCGGGCGGTACCATGCGGCGGTTAGGTCGCCGCCGCCGGGGCTGGGGATCGGGCCGGGGAAAGAAGCGTCGGGCCGCGGGCTCAGGAGCCGTCTCCGCCGCCGCCGCCGCCGCCGTCCGGGCATGTCGTCCAACCGCACCAGCACCACGGCGGTGGCGGTGGCGGTGGCGCCGCTCAGCGCCAGCAAGACCAAGACCAAGAAGAAGCATTTCGTGTGCCAGAAAGTGAAGCTGTTTCGGGCGAGCGAGCCGATCCTGAGCGTCCTGATGTGGGGGGCCAACCACACGATCAATGAGCTTAGCAGCGTTCCAGTCCCAGTCATGTTAATGCCAGACGACTTCAAGGCCTACAGCAAGATCAAGGTGGATAATCATCTCTTCAATGAGGAGAACCTACCCAGCCGTTTTAAATTTAAAGAGTACTGCCCCATGGTGTTCCGAAATCTCCGGGAGAGATTTGGGATTGATGATCGGGATTACCAGAACTCAGCGACACGCAGTGCTCCTGTCAACAGTGACAGGGCAGATGTGGAACACGTTTCCTCACCACCTATGATCGTCGCTTCGTCATCAAGGCTGTGTCAAGTGAGGATGTGGCAGAAATGCACAACATCCTAAAGAAATACCACCAGTTCATAGTGGAATGTCATGGAAACACCCTTTTGCCCCAATTCCTGGGCATGTACCGCCTGACTGTGGATGGTGTGGAGACCTACATGGTGGTCACTAGGAATGTGTTCAGCCACCGGCTGACTGTACACCGAAAGTATGATCTCAAGGCCTCCACTGTTTCCAGAGAAGCAAGTGACAAAGAAAAGGCCAAGGATTTGCCGACCTTCAAAGACAATGATTTCCTCACTGAAGGACAGAAGTTGCATGTAGGGAAGGAGAGTAAAAAGAATTTCCTGGAGAAATTAAAACGGGATGTGGAGTTCCTGGCCCAGCTTAAAATCATGGATTATAGCCTTCTGGTGGGCATCCATGATGTGGACCGGGCGGAGCAGGAGGAGATGGAAGTTGAGGAGCGGGCAGAGGATGAGGAATGTGAGAAGGATGGGGTGGGCGGCAACCTGCTCTGCTCTACGGCACACCCCCTGACAGTCCCGGTAACCTCCTCAACTTCCCCCGATTCTTTGGCCCTGGGGAGTTTGACCCATCTGTGGATGTTTATGCCATGAAGAGCCACGAAAATGCACCTAAGAAAGAGGTATATTTCATGGCCATCATTGACATCCTCACACCCTACGACGACAAGAAAAAAGCTGCACATGCTGCCAAAACAGTGAAACACGGGGCTGGGGCGGAAATTTCAACCGTGAACCCTGAGCAGTACTCCAAGCGCTTCAATGAATTCATGTCCAACATCCTGACATAGTCATCATCTGCCTGCAGCCAGAACCAGAGTGCTGGGGTGGGATCTGGGAGGGAAAGGAGGAACAACAGGTGGAGAATTGAGGTGTGGGGGGAGGGGTGAACTTCAGAGGAGAGACTAACAGCCTGCAACACTGTACAAGACACTGTAGCAGCGTGCGCGCGCGCGCGCGCGCGCGAGAGAGAGAGAGAGAGAGAGAGAGAGAGAGAGAGAGAGAGAGAGTGAGAGTGTGTGTGTGTGTGTGTGTGTGTGTGTGGTATAACTTTATGGGAATCTTCATCTTCTGTGCACCCTTTATTCCCCGACTTGACCCTGGTGGAAAAGTGGCTCTCTCTTTGTTACTGAGACACCCAGAGGCTGGGCAGGGCTCCATTGGGTTTATTTGGGTTTTGTTTTTTAAATCGCATTGCTTCAACATTGCTATTTATAATGTTGTGTGAAAAAAAAAATAGAAGGTCCTTGAATACAGGATCTTTTTTATTTTTATTTTTTGCTCTTACCTTGTATCCCTAGCCCTTAGCATAATTTTGGCATATAGTTGGTGCCTAATAGATTCTTGTTTGACCAATTAATTCTTGGTGTTCAATTTAACTTCTTTCAATATGACAGGCTTTGAGATATATCTTTAACCTTCATCTCCTAGTCTGCCATGCTGTTTTCTCATTTATAACAAATTGATCAAATAAAAGGGCTTTTTTTACATTTTCTACACTCATAGAAGTCTATGTATAACATATTTGCTACCTAAAGCCTCTCAGTATGAACATCCTACATGCAGTTCAGATCCTTTACAGAAGTCTTAAAGCATACAAGGCAACAAAGTGCTTTCCCAGTGGTCTGTGGGCTATTCTACGCTGTATGTGCTTAAATAGTTCAGAAGAAATGGAGCCAGAGTGGCCTGGCCCCTCTTCCAGCCTTGCCAAAAAAATGCTGCTTTTGTCCTGACAACATTGCCTGGCATAGTGAAGTAGAGATAGTACAGTAGAACCTCAGTTTATGAATTTAATTCGTTCCAAGATTCTGTTTGTCATATGATTTGTTCATATTTCAAAGAGAATTTTCTCATAGGAAATAATGTAAAGTCAGATGATTGGTACCGCATCCCCAAAATGTTAATATAAAATAATTATTTATAATTTTAAGTAAATTTTTTGTCCCTAATGCACCTTAAATACAATAGCAATGACTAGTACACAATATAAACCAAAAAAAAACCCAAATTAACCTGCACTTTACCTTTGAGAAGAGTCATGGCTGGCATGAGGGAGATGAGAGGGAGGAGGAGGAGGAGGAAGGATTATTGCTTGGAAAGAGAATCTCTTTCCATGAGAACATCAGGGATTTCAACATCAGAAGTGTTCTCTCTTATGCTACTTTCACTAAAAGTAGGACTAACACTACTGCCTTAAATTATTTTTCATTTTTTTAGAATCACTTTGCTGTTTTGACTGACTGATTTTTTTCTTTACATTCACTTCTGACTAGGAATCTATCTAACAACACTGGTTTTTGGCGTTGTGTTTCAGAACGTCACAGAAATGTGACCATGCAATATCCTTAAAGGTATTCATGGCTCTCATTGCTACAGCCTTATTGGGGTGATGTTTTTCAACAAAACACCTGACAAACTTCCCTAATCTCACTTGATGTGAGGGATTCCTCCCACCTCTCAACCTCTTCTATAGATGAGATATCCTCCACAACCTCTGGCTGTTGCTCCACAAGCAGATCCATCAGTTCATCCTTTGTTTGACATATAAAAGAAAAAGAAATGCTGCCCTAGTTGAGCATCATCCCTTCACAAGCCATTCAAGTCCAAACATGATGTTCGTACTACAAATTTTTGTTTTTCCTGAAAGACGAATTTTGTGAAAAATTTTTCCTCATCCAGTGAAGCATACGTAAACCAGGTTACTCTTAAACTGAGGTTCTACTGTATAGTAGAAGGGCTTTGGATTTGGGTTTGAATTCTGACTCTCTTACCTTACTACCTGCACGGTCTTGGTCACAAGTTATGCAGCCTCATTTCCCTCCTCTCTAAAGTAAGGGGATGAGGAAGTTATCTTTTTCCCTTTCAACCCTAAATCCTATGATTCCTAGTCCAGTCCTAGCTACATGGATACTGTGATCAGGAATTTAATACTTGTTTATTTACTAACTCAGTGGTATCTCATGGTGGGTAGCTCGCTCCCATCCAAGACCTTCACTAGAATACAGGTGGTTGAAATATAGTTAACTATGATTGTCTTCACACTAAAAAATCTCAATGATTAACTGAGTCTTACTATCTCATTTCTAATCACTCTCTTTCCCATTTCTTTGACATTCTCATTCTGATGTAAAAGTCATGTACAGCACTGCTTTCTTCTGAATCAAAGGTCAAATTGAGGATAATAATTGTACTTGGAAGTATTCCTGATAGGAATAATCTGAGATGAGTGTTAAATGAGTGGTTTTCATTGGTAGAAATAAAATGATAATGCAGATTGAGGCACACTTCATGCTCACCTTTTTCTCTTCTCTTTTGTTTTTGTTTTGGGGTTGTTTTTTTTGGGGGGAGGTTCTGTTTCTTCTTTCTCATTATTCGTTCCATTGTTTGTAATTCTTCTCCGCAACTTGACTAGTATATAAATTAATTCAATGCAAAGTCATTCATGGTAGTTATATGAGATTCCATACCATCTTGGGAAGGGAGAAGGGAGGGAGGGGAGAAAATCTGGAACTCAAAATTATGTAGAACTGTCTGTTGTAAACTAAAAATAAAAATAAATTTAAAAAAAGAAATAAAATGATATAAAGTAATTGATATTAATGATAAGGCAGTAAAGTAAAGTAAGAATTAATAGTACCTCCAAGTCAGTCTATGCTTCATCATAGCGTGGAGGTGACTCTAAGTTCTCAAAAGCTATACCATAATTTCTATGTTCTACCAAACTAGAAAAGCTTTGAGTGTGGACCAGTCATGAACTGTATGTCTATTGTCTAAAGACCAATCTACCTAATTTTTTAGAGTATTCACCAGGTTGTCCAAAGACTGATGAATTTTACAGTCACAACAACTCTCAGAGATCATATAGGAAGTCACATAAACTGTATCCTTCAGAACGGTACCCACAATTACAAAAATATAGCTCACTTGTGATCAAAGAGTAACCATATCACAGTATCACATCCTCACTGGCCTACTCCTCAAATTTGCTCTTAAACTCACTTAGTTAAGTCTCTAAGAAGGTAGGTACCTTCTGTCTTTAAGGTATATTCTGTGAGGTACAGTTCCTAAGAGCCCCTACAGTGTTTTTCCCACTAACAATATGCCAGGATACCTAATTAGCTTTTAACAAAGGAACTTACAAATGAGGTATAGTTAAAAAAAAAAAAAGGTGATACAAAAACATTTTCTCCAGGGGCCTAAGGCATTCTTCCCTACATGCATACATCCTGTCCATAGTAAGAATGGGCTCAAGCTTAAAGTACAATAGAAATGAGGCATATGTGTAGGATACACATATGGTATATGGGAAATACAGCTCCTGTTAATAGAAATCCCTTCTCTCTGCATGGAGTCCTTACATACTCCTGGGTACAACTCTTCTCACAGCTAGTTACTCAATTGAAGTCCCAAGATGTGCTCTTTTATTGAGTCCACATATGACATTAATATAAGAGGTCACAATCTCTGAAGCTGCCTTCTTCATCATGTGACTTACTCACTACATATGCCTCTACTCTGTATGTGTCTCTGCTCTTTCCAGATGTATTGTGTCTTACTGTTCTGGTAGTTCCTATGAATTGGTCAGTGGGGATTGGGATGAAGCAGGGATGTCAGAAAATCTCATCTGTCTAATTCCCTATCCCAAGATCAATTACCTCTCAGGGGCTTAGTTCCTACTCCATTTTGACACCAACTATCAAATAGCCAACTTCCTGAACTCACTGAATTTTTTTTATACATTAGACAAAGGGACATGACTGAGTCATTCAATCACAAAGTATTTCCTGTGTTCTATCATTTGCCTTTATCTCACAGGGAAAAAACAAAACAACAATCTATAATCCTTTCTAATTGATTAATGCTTTATTCATACATTATAGTGGCATAGTAGAAAAAAAAATCCTTAACATCAAATTCACACTTTGTGATTACTTTCTAAGTCCATTGATTGACTGATTATCTGACTATTTCAGTTGTGGGGGAAACAGGGAGAGGAAACTAGCATCTGTAATTAAGTGACACTGGCTTCCTTGTTATTCCTCATCCACAATACTCCATCTCCCAGATCTGAGAATTTTTGCTGACTGTTCCCCATGCCTAGACCGCTTTTCCATGCTCTTCTCTGCCTCCTTGACTTCAAGTCTCAGCTTGAGGCCTACCTTTAATAAGAAGCCTTTCTCAGTCCTCTTTCATTTTCATCCCTTCACTAGAAGCTATCTGTAACTTATCTTTCTTGTATTTTCTTCATAAATAGTCATTTGCAAGTGGTCTACCCCATCCTCCTGTGAGCTCCTTGATAGTAGGGACTGGTTGTTGTTTTTGTTTTTGAAGTGTATGTGTGTGTGTTTTGCCTTTTTTTATATCCCCAGCACTTAACAGAGTGTCTGTCACATATTAGGTGTTTAATACTTGCCTGATTGACAAGCCACTTCCTCATTTATACTTAACACCTTATGATTACACTCAAGATTTTCCCAAATTATATTGAGGTAAAGATGAAACCCCTCCTTTAAAATATAAAAAGTATAAAAATAAAGGCACTAAAGTACAAAAAATAGATTAACAGACAAAGATTAAGATTATGAAAAATGATAATGTGACATTTACTGACTGTGCCACCATGGGCAAATAAATTAACTTCTCTGAACCTCACTCTTCTTTCTGTAAAACGAGGGTAATGGTAGTACTTGCCTTGTAGGGTTGTTATGAGGTCAAGCAAGATAATGTTCTATTTATAAAATGCTTTGCCAGTCTTGAAGCACTATGTAAAAATTTTTTGGCTATTATTATATAGCATAATGCATTGTTCCTTTTTTTGTATGTTTTATAGAAATGCTTTGTGAAAATGCATGGATGTCTTCCCTAAATTTATGTTTTAGGTAGTTAACTATGAACCTTAGAAAATCTCCATTTTCTTTAACAATCTGCTATGTTAGAACTTACCTAAAACCATTTAGAATCTATTTACACATTTAGTCTGTTTCACTCTAGGCTTTAGTTTCTCATTGGTAAAATGAGAAATTTGGACTAGACAATTATAATTGGCCATTATAAAGCAGGTTATTGTGCAAAGATTTTTTTTCAACATTTTCTCCTTTGAAATTATATAAACTAATAAGGATCTTTTGAGTTCTAAATCTCATGCTACTATAATCTCTTGGGTGGTGGCGGGGGGACAGAGGGATTAATGGTTTCCTTTTTTATCTCAAATTTACCTCTTCAATTTAATTCCTACTCCCTATACCACATGCTCTGAGATTTTGTGAGGCATGCTATTCTCACTCTGTTCATACTATCATAGTTTTATTGATTTTGATCATACCCTTTTTCACTTAAAATTTCTCCTCATGGAAGAGTGCTAATCTGTAAAGACATCATTATATTGCTGTTGAGAAACCTAATTTTCCTCTGTTTGAATGTTCAGAAAGAAAAGGGATTTGGGGGAGGGAGAGAGAGAGAGAGAGAGAGAGAGAGAGAGAGAGAGAGAGAGAGAGATAGAGAGAGAAGAGATTGAGAGGGAGAGAGAAAAACTTTAGAAGGAGTACGTACCTATGTAAGTGATTAAGAAATACTTTTTAGTATAGAATATAACTAAAGTTTTTTTTTCTTAGCTTCTGACTTCTAAGGTACAGGAACTGACTAGGAGAAGAAGAGACAAATAGAATAAAATCTTCTGATTGAAGAGATTATGATATGATTTTATCCAGACCCAGAGATTTAAGAATTTCAAATATATGTATGTATATATATGTATACGTATATACATGTTAATTAAACATTGTCATTTCCTATCTGGCATAAATAACTCTAATGAAAACCTAAGGAAAGGGAAAATATTTAACTGGTATGATTTTATGTACAGCTCCAAGACTGACAGGGTGAACTAGAGCTAAACAATGTTATACTGAGAAGCAGCCAAACTGGCCTGACTGGGTACCTAAAGAGCCCTTCTCACAGCTGAGTAAACTCATCAGAAGGGGGAATATTAATTGTCCATAACCAGAAGTCCCCAAGAGGGAGCTCAGTTGAAGAGAACAAGGGATAGAAATTGGGATTAGAAGAGCAGGCAAAAGTATAGCCAGAATATGGGCCATGGATTGTGGAACTTGGATAGGCAGGCCAGAGCACAGCGAAGTTGGACCAAGCAGAAACACAAATTAAAAAGCAAGTCAGGGTAGAAGACTGGGCAGAGTTACTATACATAGATGCTTGCCAAGCATTCATCATGGAGGTGAATTTGTTCAATTTCATTCATTGAGAAAGCATAAATTATGTACTTACTATGTACACCAGGCTATGCTGGTCATGGGAAAGCAAATATTAAAAATGGCATATCCACAAACTCAAGGAGCTTACATTTTATTAGGAGAATCAATGTACAAATCTAAATATAACCAAAGTATGTGGTGAAGAGTCCAAAGGAAAAATCAAAAAAAAATTCCAGGAAAACTTTATGAAAGAGAAATCATTGTCAGGGAATCAGAGAAGGTAGTAGTCACAGAAGAACTGGCAACCAGGAAGGAAGAGAGATAAAAGATGACTTCTGCAAATACACGGAGGAGAGAGATGGAAATCTAAATTTGGGGAAAAGGCAACAGTTCAGTTTAGAGAGAATGTAGTATATATTAGTCAGCCAATAAATATTTTTAAGTGCCTACTATGTGCCAAGCACTGTGCTAACTGGAGATAAAAATGCAGATTAAAAACAAAAACAGTCCCTACCTTCAATGAGCTTTCAAACTACTAGGAATCTAATGTGTAAAGGTGATTAATGTGAAATAAAACTGGAAAGGGATGCTGGTGCCAGATATAGGTGAGCCTTATGGGTAGCTCAGTGGGTAGAGCACCAGGGCTGGAGTCAGGAAGACTCATCTTCCTGAGTTTAAATCTGGCCTCAGACACTTACTAGCTGTGTGACCCCGGACAAGTAATTTAACCCAGTTTGTCTTATTTTCCTCATCTTTAAAATGAGCTGGAGAAGGGAAAGGCAAACCACTCCAGTATCTTTGCCAAGAAAACCCCAAATTGGGTGACAAAGAGGTGGACATGATTGAAATGACCACAAAATAACAAAAGGATTTGTCATTTCATTCTCAAGGCACTAGGGTGGCAATAAAGGTTTTTGAACAAAGCAGTGACATGGTCACATCTGTTCCTTAATAGGACTATTCAGGTGGCAGTATAAAGGATGGGCTGGAAATGGGAGAAACTTAAGATAGGGAGACCAGCTAGGCTACTACAATGGTCTAGATGAGTCAGTGAAGGCCTGAACAAGAACCTTGACTTTGACCTTTGTTTACAGAGATTCAAAAGATGTTGAAGAGATAGAATTGAAAATATTTGTCGGGTGATTGAAATTTGGAGGTGGAATAGTACATCTAGGTAGAGCTATTCATTCAGAAATTAGAAATACAAGAAGTTAGAGCTGAAAATAAAGTTTAGAAGGCATCTGTTTATTGAAAATTAACAAGTAGGAATAAGTTTTTTGCCTAACTTGGCTCTATGTTTCTAGTTAGAATCTTAGCATGAAAGGATGTCAATGACTTATCTCCCACATGGATTTAGTCATCCATGTGGGAGACATCCATTGTCTCTGATGATAATGATATCTAAGAAGGTCCTAAGATGGTTAGCATTTTCTACTATAGGAGGTCCCAGAAGTTTCAATTTCTACAGCTTCCCTATCTAGACAATCCCCTTCATTTGACTAGAGATATCAATTCTTTGGTACGTCTTGGCAACTGGGGACACTCTCCCTACACTATATTTTTTGTTAAATAAATTTTAATAAAATATTTTGCTTGTATATCACCTACACTTTTCATTGAATCCCTACCAACTCCTAGAGACCCATGTCACAGAATCAAGAATTTTATAAAAAGAAAAAAAAATTTAGTAAAACCAAACAATACATTAAGTAAGTCTTTCTAGCATGATATGCAGTGTTCAACACATATTGCCCCACCTCTGCAAAAAAAAAAAAAGCCAGAGGAGGAACTTTCTCTTATATTTTCTTTGGGGCCAAGCTTTGTTTTGATAATTTTGCAGCACTCAGTTTCAATTGTTTGGCTGCTGCTGTTCTTCTCATAGTAATTGTATGTTTGGCTTTCCTGTTTCTGCTTACTTCACTTCCAGTTTGTATAAATTTCCCCATGCTTTTCTATTTTATGATATTCATCATTTCTTATAGCAGAATAATAACCCAATACATGCATGTATTACAACTTGTTTAGCCATTCTCCAGCTAATGGAGTCTGCTTTATTTTCAGTTCTTTGTCACTACAAAAGCGCTACTTTGCATATTTTTTTAAATGTATCTAGGGCATTTCTTTTTATCTTTGAGCTCCTTGTGATATATGCCTGACAGTCTGATCTTTGGGTCAAAGGATATATTTATTTCAGTCACTTTATTCACATAATTCCAATCTCCTTAGATTCTTAAATGACCAGAAACAGGATCCTTTGGTAACAAAGAGGAAAAAGAAAGGAGAGGGGAAAGGGGAAAGAAATTAGTTACTTGAAATAAGGACCTGTGGCACTAGAGAAGAGTAGTAATGTGAATAGATCTTATTCAGCCAATTGATAATTTAAGTAAGAAAATTAATAGCATGAAGTGATGTCTGGTTTATCTCTTTCCTTTTCTCATGTAGACATATTCCTTCTCATTTCTATTTTTTCAACATTCATTTCATAATAAGTAGAATTCTGTGTCATTCATTCTAAAAATTATTTTTTTTTATTTAAACAAGTTTAGGTAGTGTTTATTTCTGTTCAGAACTTGGCAATTCCTAAATAACATATTTATATGAGGGAAAAAGAAACATAGCTTTACTCCATCCCCTAGCTGTCACTTTCCTGGTATATGTTAAAGTGACTCTGGACTATCATAAGTTGCAAGAACTATATATTGTGAAAACAACTTTGCAAGGAGTGAGCATTCATCTTTAAAATATATGTCTCTAGAAACAAGGGAAGCAGGGGAAAATGATAGATGCTGAGCTGTTTGGAAAAGTCAAATTTTTAAGCATCCTGGCAAAGTAATAATGCTGAGCCTTAGTATAAATAAAATTTATGAAGTTATAATTCCATTATTTGCTGAAGGGGAAAAGGTGGTTTTAAAATGTGAGCCAAAGCAACAACTGAGTAGATTTTATGGCCGAAAGCAGACAGTATCAGAAGTGGTAAATTATAGAATGTAACCTTTAAAGGTTACAAAGAAGCACTTTCTTTGGGAAAGTTTATCCTATTGGGTCTAGCTAAATGAATCTGGGCCATAGAGAAGAAAGAGTAATAGTTGACCCACGTAAATTCCAAATAAGATTGGGAAAGGAGAATGTATATCATAAATTGATGCATTTTGTTCACACACCTTGGATCTGGCCTTGTGGACCTTTATCAGTTGACGGGTATGTTATCTCACTCTTAACTGAACTGCCTACCCACCCCTTCTCAGTCCTTCCCTGGTGGAAGCAAACCTAAAATCATAGATGGCTGAAGCTAGAAAGAACCTTAGAGAACATCTTGTTCAATCCTCACATTTCACCGTTGAGAAATTTGAGATCCAGAGAGAAGTAATTTCTCTAAGGTCACAAAGCATGCTAACGGCACATCCAGCAACAGAAGTTATATCTGATTTCCTTTCATGCTTTTTCCCCCACTATACTAAAAGCTTTGTGTAGAATTCAGAGAGAGAGAAAATGGAGAAATTGAGTAAACTCTGCAACTCATAAAAGGCATAGGATATTGGAGTACTAAAAACACCAAATATCTGTGCGGCCACCACAGGCTTAACATCTTCCTTGTTCCAAATTCTTGAAAAATGGAACTCATTATCATCTCCCCTCATTAGCACTTCCTCCTAGCTCCACTCATGTCTGCATCACCATGTTCCAGTCACCTATGCTCACAAATTTGTTGTCATCTTTGTTTCTTCCTCTCTCTTTCTTCTCTTCAATATTTTCCTACGTACTGACTCCTCTATTATTATCTACAAGCATGCCTGTGTCTTTCCCATCTTTAAAAACTCTCACTTGATTCCCATTAACCAACGTGCCACACATGTCCACACTTGATGCCTCCACTTCCTCTCTTCACATTCCTTTCTGACCTCTCAGAAATCGAGCTTATACCCTCATGACTTCATCTTCAAAGGGAAATTGTCCTCTCCAAAAGGACCAGAAATTTCTTACTTATCAAATCTGATAGATTTTTTCTCAATCCTTTTCCCTCTTGGATTCTCTAGCATTTGTCACTGTTGATCACCCTCTCCTTCTGAATATGCTGTCTTCTTTGGGTATTCATGACAGTGATTTTTCTTGATTCTGTTCTTATCTATCTGTCCACTCCTTTGTCTCCTTTGCTTACTTTTCATCCCTGGAACAACCATTAATCGTGTATTTGCCCAAGGGTTTCTCTTTTCCCTCTATGCCATCTCACCTGTTGATATCATCAGTTCCCATGATTCAATTATCTCCATGAAAATGATTCCTAGATCTGTCTATCCAGTCCAAGCACCTCTCCCTCTTAAATACCAGTCCTGCATCACCAAATTCTGCTTGGATATCCTGAACTTGTCGGATATACATCTCAAATTCAATATGTCCAAAACTGAACTGATTATCTTTTCTTCCAAACCTTTTCCTCTTCCCAAATTCTTTACGACTCTTTAAGGAACCACCATCCTCCTAGCCACCCAGGCTTAAAACTTTGGTGTCATTCTCAACTCCTCACTCTCATTCCACATATCCACTTTTTTGCCAAATTGTATTATTTTTCCTTTCCTCATATAGGCCCCTTTCTTTCCATGCACTCAGCTACGGCCCCAGCTCAAACTCTCATCAGTTCCAACCTGGACTAATGAAACAGCCTTATAGTTGATCTCCCTACATCCAGTGTCCACTCTAATCCATCCTTGACTCACTGCCAAAGTGATTTTCCTAAAGCATGTCTGACTCAGTCACCCTCCAGCTAAATGAGTTCCAGTGGGTTATTATTACTTCCAAGATCGAATGTAACAATCTCTGTTGGCACTTACCATTCTTTATCCATCGTCTCTCCTGTATGCCTATAGTAGCTCAAGCAACCCCCCAACACCTAGAATTGCACTTCCTTTCCAAGTCAGCCTTTTAGAAGGCTCTGCTCAGGTTCATCTCTTCATTAAACCTACTAGATTCATGTATGCATGTTTGCACATGCATACACATGCACATCCTTGTTAGTATTTTCTCCCTCCTCAAATTACCTTATATTAAATTATTTGTTTATATTGGCACATGTTTTATTCCCCTCCCTTAGCATTAAATATTAGCTTGTTGGGGTCAGGGACTATTTGGTTTTATGTTTGGTATCTCCAGTGATTATTAATAAATGTTTTCTAGATCAAATTGATTTTATAATTTTTAAAGTTCATAATAAATTGCATATATGTAAAAACATTTTAAAGGAACAATTCAGGGCAAGGATCTGCCATGAACTTGTTGTGTGACCTTGTATAAATTACATAACCTCTTTGGGACCTAATTTCCTAGCTTGCAAAAGAGTTGTGATAATATGCTCTCTCACAACATCCCTTCTCTTGCTCAATCCTTCTTGGACTTTTGGGAATATTTTTATTATAAAATGATATTAAAGTAGTTTGAAGAAAGTTAAAAGCATGATACAACAGAATAGATTTTTATCTTGATAATTAAAAATACGTGTGAAATGAAACCTGAAGCATGAGTGAGAATCTTCCCTTAAAGCATAGGTGCCCTTTTAAGTAGGGCATAAAGCTAAAATAGCCAGAAATAGCCAGGCCAGGAACAGTCAAAGGGTAGGGAATTTCTTAGAGTAAAGACATCTGGGATGGGAGATAAAAGGGGTCTTAACAGCCCACGGATAGGAATAGGAGGTAGAGTAGGAACAGTAATATATTCATTTAATGCTTTAAAGTTAACCAAGCATTTTCACATTCATTATCACACTTGATCCTCATAGTCACCCACTAAGATAAACAGGGCATGTGTTTTTATCATTTTAATGATGAGGAAGCTGAGACTCAGTAAAGTTGAACATCTTACCCAAAACCTTAAGACCAGCTTTTTTTTTTTGGCAGTCTAAGAAAACTGAGGCCCAGAGGTCCAGAAAGGTCAAGTGACTCAATAAGTTCATATAGACAGTAAGTGGCAAGGGTTGTAATTGAATCCAAATTTCTTGACAGCTAGCCTAATGCCTTTACAATAATAATAATAGCAAACACTTATATAGCACTTACTATGTGCCAGACACTATGCTAAGTATGTGACAATTATTATCTTATTTGATCCTCACAACAACCCTGGGAAGTAAGTGCTATTATTATCCCCATTTTACAGCTGAGGAAACTGAGGCAGGCAGCAATTAAGTGACTTGCCCAGGGTCACACAGCTGAGAAGTATCTGAGGTCAGATTTGAACACAGGTCTTCCTGACCCCAGGCCCAGAGCTCTATCTACTGTTTCTAATTGACATCTATCCACTGTACAATATCCTTCAGGCCTTCACCACTGTGCAGAGAGAATCATCTGGGTTTCCAGTGTCTTGAAGCTCCATAGTATATACACATGTCATTTCACCTCAATCATCACAATTGGTTTTTCTATTTGCAATTTTCCAAAGCAAATTGCATGCAATATTCATCTATTCCATTTGTTCAATAAATATCCTCCAGAGAAGGAATATACATCACTACTATTCTGTCACCCCTGTTTTGGGGCCTTGCACAGGAAAACTGATGTATGAGAAATGATTTGTGCCCCTTGCCTTAAAACTGAACATGTTATGGCTGAGGGCAGCAATTTTCTCTATTGGTATTTCTTTTCTTTTTTTTTCTTTTGCCTTACAAAGGGTCATTAGATGCCAATTAGGGAAAATCCAAAATCTTCTGATAGCTGCAATTCATCAGAAGTGCCAATCACCTTCACAGACTTTTTTTTTATTTTGGTGACAAATGTATAGTAATTTGTGCACTGAGATGGAAATATGGATAGTGCAATAAAGAAATGTGATTTCAACTGGAGAAGATTTATTGAGGACATGTGGGTAATATTAACATTGATATGTTGATTGAAAATGTCACTCTTATGATAGATAGAGACTACTTAAAGCTAAGGACTGTGAAAGGAGAAATATTTTCACAACTTGTGATTGACCTTATAATTCATATTTTGTAAGAGCGGATAGGAGATTACTTAAACTTTTCCTTAATTAGAGAAAAGTTCCGTTGTCTTAAAACATCCAAGTGGCAAATAATGCCAAGTTGTATATCATGTTTAAAATGAATATCCTAGCCTATGTTTGGTAGGAACAGATTTGGTAGGAAATTAGATTTCAAGTACAAATATACTGGGGGGAAAACAACCTGAATAATATAGCTCAGTGAAGTGTGAGGGAAAGAGTACTGAACTTGGGAGTCAGGGGAGGAGAGGTAGCATTGGTGAATGTGAGTGGGGCCAATGCAAATTCTGATTGCCTCTGGAAATGGAATTTTTCCAGTCTAATGACTTTAGAATACTATTTTCAAGGCTATGTACAGATGGTGAAGACTAGGTCCAATCCATTCCCTAAGGCATGAAGAATTAGAATATAGTTACAAATGAGGGAGGCTATTGACCTTCAACAGAGAGAAGATTTTTAATTGTTTAGGCTATATGTGAACAAATCACACTGCATTCAGCAGGTCAGCATTTGAAAGAATTGCCATTAGAAACAAGTTCCCTTTATATTGTTGAATTTAAACTTGTATCTTCTTCATTTTTGTTGTTCAGAATTTTTTTCTACATTCTATACACACACACAAACACACACACACACACACACACACAGAGCCATGTGACCCTAAACAAGTCACTTAACCTTGTTTGCCTCAGTTTTCACATCTGTAAAATGCACTGGAGAAGGAAATAGCAAGCCACTCCAGTATCTTTGCCAAGAAAACCCTAAATGGGGTCATGAACAGTTGGACACGAAATGACTGAACAACAGATAGATAGATAGATAGATAGATAGATAGATAGATAGATAGATCTGTGTGTGTGTGTGTGTGTGTGTGTGTGTGTGTGTGTGTGTGTGTATAGCAGCCCAAAGCAATTCAACTCTCACATGTGGCTCTAAGAAATTGCAGTATGAGCAGCATCCAAACACTACTAAACTGTCTTGACAGATGGACTGAAACAGGTTGAAGGTAACCAATGGTTCATAAACCTATCAATGAGTTAGGGGGTGTCTCACCCAAGCAAATGAAGACTTCCCCTGGTGGAATGGGTATATGAGAACAATTTGTTCCAATGACCATGAAGGTAGCTAAAGCAAATGTTGTGGAGTGCTTAGAGCTTGGTCAGACATTAAAGACTTCAGGTCATCTACTGCTTCCTGGACTATCACCAGTCATTATGACCTTTGTCTTGCCATTGGGCTTTGCCTCTAGAAAAGAGAGTGAGGGGGCAGCTAGGTGGCACAGTGAATAGAGCACCAGCCCTAGAATCAGGAGAACCTGAGTTCAAATTCAGCCTCAGACACTTGACACTTACTAGCTGTGTGACCTTGGGGAAGTGACTTAACCCCAATTGTCTTGCCTTTCCCCCTCCAAAAAAAAAAAAATACCAGAGTGAGGCTGACAAATTTGTGCACCTCTGTCTCACTTAAATTTATGAGGTCATTGGCCTTCTTTGGAAAGGAAGGACAAAGAACAAAAGTATGCCAGGAACTATGTGAGGCACTGCAAATACAAATATGAAAAAGTCCCTGCCCTCAAAGAGCCTACAATCTAATAGCAGAAGACAAGACAGAAAAGAAAGCTGAAGAGGGATAGGATGGTAGGGTTGGGAAAAAAAGGTGCCTGCCTTTGGGAACATGGTGGAAAAGTCAAAGAAATCCAAAAGGAGTGCAGCCAGATGGGAAAAGAAGAGATGTCTGAGAATGAAAACATAGCCCTTTACAACATTCATTGGTGCAGTTGGTTTTCTCCTCCCTAAGTGTAATCTTTCTGGTCTGTTATTGTGTAATTTATTTTATTTTTTTCAAGCTCCTACTTTAATTCAGCAAGGAAATTTTG
Source organism: Trichosurus vulpecula (assembly GCF_011100635.1). Taxonomy (NCBI): domain Eukaryota; kingdom Metazoa; phylum Chordata; class Mammalia; order Diprotodontia; family Phalangeridae; genus Trichosurus; species Trichosurus vulpecula. The sequence goes on along the minus strand of NC_050575.1, from coordinate 244,530,733 downwards.
AATTCTAACTCTGCTAACTTAGTGTAAATCGGTACTCTCCACTCCTTGAAATCTGTGAATTTATTTTTATTTTAATTGTGATTGTTCATAGTCTGACCCCATGATTTCACTGGTGTGGTAAATTCCCTGAATGGGGACTCCATCCAGTGACATATTTGGGAAGCTTCTCTGTAACATGTAGTATTTTATAGTAGCATGGTGGCGCTGAAAGGTTAAGAGTCAGAGATACTTGGCACAGATCATTATGTGTCAGAGGCTGGTGTTTCTGATGCCAAATTCAGGCCTCTCTCTAGAGCCCTATTTTCTCTGTCTTCAACAACCTTTATATTGGTAAGAATCCTAATTTGTCTGCATAACTTTGATGTTCTAAGAAACTTGTCAAACCAAGAAGCTTTGGTTTCCCAGTGCTAACCATTTAATTCAGGCCTATATTCAGAATACATGAAGTTTTAATGAGGCTATAAACTAGGTCTAATGCATTATCCCAGAATTAAAAGATGCTTTGGTTTGGTTTGGTATTATTTGTTTAAACTAGAAGTGCCACCTTTTGTCTTGAAGCTACAGTCATCACAGGGAACTAGGAAAGAAGGGAGGGAAGCATGCCGAGCTGCAAATGAAGGTGAAGGTGAGAGTACTGGGAAACATATGCTAGTTAGACCATTATCACAACTGCCATCTGCCTTTTCTTCTAAATAGGCTTTTTGAGGTTTCATGGTTCAATCCATGTTGAAAAATCAAAAATTTCTACTGCTATTAGATGGCAGGAATTATGCGTATGTCAAAAGATAATTTGGCTTTCCTTATCAGAATAATGGGGAATACATCTAAAAATATACACAAAACATTTTAAGCAGCTTGCATGTATGTCATCTGACAAGAAACTACCCATTAATGTTGGGAACTGAAGCCAGGATGAGTAAGCCAGCCATGTTCACATATAATACGTATTATCTTGGGCTTTCCAGGGGAGATCAAATAATCAGGCAACAAGAATTTCTTAAGTATCTATTATGTGCCATGCACTATGCGGTTTATAGAAGTACAAATACAAAAGTGAAAAAGTCCTTGCCCTCAGGAAACTTGCATTTTATCAGGAAAGATAACATTTAGATATATAGATACATGTGAAATAGAGACAAAATAAATGAAGGATAATTTTGTTAGGGAGGCCACTAACAGCTGGGATAAACTGAAAAAAAACTTCATGTAAAAGATGGTGCTTAAGGTAAGTCTTTGTGGAAACTAGGGATTCTAAGAAGCAGAGGTGAAGAGGAAGTATGTGCCAGTCATGAGGCACAGCCAGCACACATGCATGGAGATGGGTGAGATAGATAGATAGTTAGATAGAGATATAGACATAGACATAGTTATAGACATATACATAGAGATATACACATACACACATATATATGTATATATTTGGTCATGGAAATCCAATCTGGCAAGACTATGGATTGCTTGAAGATAAACAACTTATAATAAAGATGGAAAGATAGGCTGGGGCTAGGCTATGAAGGGCTTTAAAGGTCAAGCAGAGGAATTTATATTTGATCTTAGAAGTAACAAGGGATCACTCGAGTATGTTGAGCAAGAGAGTCATATGGTCAAATCTGTGCTTTAGAAAAATTGATAGATTCAGTTAAGGATAAAATTAAGTCAAAGAGAGTAGTTAGAGTTTTGTTCTGCAGTGGTTCAAACAAGAAATGATGAAGGCCTGAATTAACATGGTGACTGTGGGGTAAGAAAGGGATGGATGCAAAGGGTGTTGTGTTAGTAGAAATGATAAGACTTAGCAACTGAGTAGCTATCACTAAAGTGATAATAACATGCAATTAACTATGTTAAGAGGAGCTATCCCTTCTTCTGAGCCATGCCTTTATTTCCTGATGTGGTATCCCCCTGTGGGATGGCAGCAGGAGCTAGACTGCCTTCCATTCTCTCCAAAATGACTTCCAGCTCTCACTGTGCCTGTCTAATCTCCAGCCTCAATTGAGAAGAGGAACATGGCCTTCCTCTTATTGCTCCTGCCTTCCATTTCCTGATGCTCATGTATTATGAGGAACTCTTCTAGGGGCCAGCACAAGGCAACTTTCACCTTTTACTGACAGCCTGATCTCTGCCAACCCCACCCTCTCAATGTGGAGAATTTTCTGTATAAATAGGAGCAAATTTCCTAAGGCCTTTTATCTCCTGCTACACTTGTCATTTGAGGGAAGAGAAAGAGGAAAGTTAGTAAGGAACAGGACTTCCAACTCCTGTTGTGCAGATTCAACTTCTATCTGTTCTTGTGCCATCTCCTATCTAATCCCCAGCCTCTGGAGGAAAGAGGAATAGTGAAATGGCACCTCCCATCAGACCATTTGCCACATCTTCCATCTTGTCCTGCTTTTGTCCCTGCCTGATTGACACTTTCCTCTGGGAAGATGAGTGGCACCTTCCATTCAATAATAATTATTCTCTCACTTGGTCTTTCCTTAAACATCCCAGTGATTCTGAACCCCTGTAGGTCAATATCCAGACCCCATTCCCCATCCCCCACCTTCTGATTCCTTATTCCCACCCTGCTCAACCTTAGGATACCAAATTCCAAAACTACCTTTCCACTGTGCTCTCTGGAATGCCTTTTCCATAGGCAACAAATTTCCCTTTGATCTAAATCTTTCCATTTCCCATCACTTTTGTCTCCTAAAAATTAGCAAAATCCAGCTCCCTCATGATGACACTTACTCCCTGGTTAAATTTTCCAATATTGGTTACATCTTCAGTCATTCTCTTCAGCTCACTGGTCAAGGTGAGGGAAATGTAAAACTCTTTGCTACTCATTGTCACTTCCAGGTTTTCTCCTTACCTCCATCACTCAGTAATCTCTTTACCTTTGAGAAACATGTTATTCATATCTACCACCTATATACAATTCTGGTCACTATTGTCTAGAGATCTCCAGGTAACTACCCTCCTTCCTCAATTAGTTTAGTACCTCTCTCATAATTTTTCTTTCTTCTCCAACTCCTGCCTTCATACTAAAAGAATTCAACATACAATTCTGACTTTCCCTCAGATGCTCTAACCACCATTCTTCATTATACTCAATTTCCATTACCTACTCAACTGTACCCTTGAACTTGACATTATCCACAGATGTGCCACCTCCATGTTCAATAATTCTGAAATTTTCTTCTCTGACCAAACTCTATTGGCTTTTCACCTTTCCCTCTGCCTTCCTTTATTAAATCCTACTCTTCATTCATATCTAGACCTCCAATCCATTAAACCTTCAATTCTGTACCAAACCTTCATCCCTCATCCCTTCTACCATACTTCTAATAAGTAGTTATCCAGTCTTTTCCTGAAGACCTCTTAAGTCAGCCCATTCACATTTGGTAACCCTGGAAAGATTGCACCAGTGTGAATGTGAAGGCTCACATGCTGGACTGTAAGCCTAACCTTCTCCTTAGGATTATTAACAGCTAGGTGGTGTGATGGGTACAGTGCTGAACTTTAAGTGATGAAAACCTGAGTCAAATCCTGCCTTTGATAATTACTAGTTGTGTGTACCGTAAGCTCTCAGCCTCACTTTCCTCTTGTATAAAATGAGCGTAATAATATCTATGTTACACAGTTATTGTGAGAATAGTAAAGCACTTAGCAATTCTGAAAATACCATATGAATATTAGCTATTACTGCTATGGGGCAGCTATGTGATGCAATGGATACAGCACTGACCATGGGGTTAGGAAGCCCTGAGTTAAGGTTCTACCCAAAATAATTCATAGCTGTGTGACATTGGACAAGTAACTTAACCTCTCTCAGCCTCAGAGTGTCATCATTGAAAAGGTTGGAGCTGATAGCCTCTAAGTTTCCTTGTAGCTCTAGATCTATGATTCTGTGACCATTGAGGAATTACAGTTTTCAGAAACACTGATAAAAAGATCCCAGGGGATTCTCTATTTGAATGATACAACTCTTAGTCCCCTGCAGTCTTTGATGGAAAAAGACAGAAATCTAGCTTGATTGACTAGTAAGCATATCTAAAACCATTCGCCTTTTAAAATCATGTCACCCCTCAACAGTTTGTACCATAGAGCTGTAATTATAATCATAAAATCATTTGTAAAAGGATTTTGTATGCTTTCACAATACATTTCTCTTCTTTGATAAATGGAATACAGTGGATGTCAAAGTATTGAATCACTCCATGCCAAAGAAAACTTTCAGGTTATATTGTGTTTTCTGTGACCTCCTTATTTTTGTGGATTTAGGTAAGACATGGTCCCTGCCTTCAGGGAGATTGAAATCTTATAAAGCACCTGGGCCATTTTTTTTCACATGGAATACTGCTCAGCCAGATCTCTATCATCTTGTGCTTCTGTTGCATCATTATTTCCATTTGATAGATAAGGAAGTTGTGTCCCAGAGATGGTAGGGCCCAAGATCACAGAGTAGGTTAGTGGCAGAGCCAAGACTAGAACCCAGATAACTTGATTTCCAGCTTTGCAGTCTTCATGCAGAATGCTGAGCCAGAGACCTTTAATATTCACATCCAAAGATTTCTTCAGTATTAAAATAGATCTTTCAGTCTGCAACCCCAGTACATTTTCACTTGAGGAACTCTGGGGCTCAACAGTAATAATCATCTACAGCTTTGTTCAGTCAATATTCTAATTGAAAGTCAAAAATAGTCCTTTGGTCTTTACTTAGCCATAAAATGGTAACACAAGGCATCATTACTAACACCATGTGTTCAGAAAATAATGAACCTGAAACAGCAGGGCTTTGAAATTCAGGTGGATTCCAATTGTTCTGTGCAACAGTTTCCAATGTTTTTGAATAATCTCTGTCTTGTTCCAGGGAAAATTCTGAGACTCTCACGTACGAAAATTTTCTTCCCCTCTTTTTTTATCCTTGAGTGCAGAGCCTGCATTTGGGAATCTCCTGTATATTTTCTATAATCCAAGTGACATCTGTATAATATTATTGTCACCTAAACACCACTGAAAAGGCATTGATATAATCAAGTAAACATTTCTACAGAAAACTGTGTTGAAAGAGACACAAAGTTTAGCTGGGGAATAAATATGTTTATGAAGCTAACGAAAACAACTATAAATGGTGCAGTGGATGGATTATTGGAGTTGGAATTGGGAAGACCTCAGTTCCCATCCCACCTCAAATGATTTCCTTGCTGTGTGACCCTAGGCAGGTTACTTAGCCTCCCTGAGACTCAATTTCCTCATCTCTAAAATGGAGATGATAATAGCACCTACCTCACAGGGTTGCTGTGAAAATCAAATGAGATAATATATATGAAGTGCTTTACAAATGTTAAAAACACTATAGAAATCCAAGGTATTCTTATTATTGAGTTCACAAAGGAGCATCAATTTAGATTTATAAAGGGGCTTAAAGTCTATCAAGTCCAACATTTTTATGTTATAAGTAAGGAAACTGAGGCCTAGAATAATGAAATGAGATATTACAGCTATTAGGAGATATATCAGTTTAATTTGTAATTTCATTGTGTTCCAATTTCAATTGTGTCACTCTTATGGTCTCCAGAAAAGGGCAATTTCCATTATAGAGGTGATGAACGCCCATTTTGTATTTGATCCTAGAAGCAATAGGTAGCCATAGGAATTTATTGAGTAGTAGGGTGACATGGTCAGACTTGCACTTTATGAACATCACTTTGGTGGCTAAATAAAGTATAGACTGGAGCAGGGAGAGACTTGGGGAAGGGTGACCCACCGATAGGCTATTGTAATAGTCCAGGTGTGAGGTAGTGAGGGCCTGCACCAGAGTAGTGGCAGTATCAGGGAAGAGAAAGAGGGGATATTTGATAAACGTTGCAAATGTGAAGTCTACAGGCCTTGGCAACAGGTTGGATATGGGGGATGAGAGAAAGCAAGGAGCCCAGATGGCTCCTAGGTTTTTAGCCTGAGTTACTGGGACAATGGAGTAATAAGGATGGAAGGAGGGGAGGGTTTGGAGAAAAGATAATGAGTTCCATTATGGACATGTTGAGTTGAAAATGTCTATCATACATAAAGCACCACCTCTGAAGGATTCATAGACTTCATAAGGATTGAAGTTGAAAGGGACATCAGAGGCCAACAAATTCAACATCCTCGTCACTTTGTAGATAAGAAAATTGAGTCTCAGGGAGTTTAGGTGACTTTTCTAAGGAGCTACACACACACACACACACACACATACACAAGTGGTGTGTGTGTGTGTGTGTGTGTGTGTTTCCATTACAATAAGATTTGAGGACCAAGACAGCCAGGGGGTTACAGAAACTAAGGCTATCTAGAATGTAAGCTCCCTGGGGGCAGGAATTGAGGGATTGATTCAGTTTTTGTCTTTATATACTTAGTGTGTAGCACAATACCAGATCCCTCTTAGATGCATAATAAATATTTGCTTTTATTGCATAGGATTGCTGCATGTTAAAATCTAGCATTGTTCAAAATATAGTGCAATACAAATAACTTTTTAGCAGCAAGGTGGCATAATAGATGGAGTGGTGGACTTGGAGTAGGAAGACCTCCCTTCAGATCTCTGCCTCAAATACTTACTGACCCTGGGCAAGTCACTTAACCTTGGATTTCACAAGCTCCATGTGAGGATCCAATGAGATCATATATACATAGTGCTTTTCAAACCTTCAAGTACAATATAAATGGTTTCTAGGTTGTTGTAAACCCTAGTTCCATGGCACCTAAGTCCCAGCACAATTCAAAGTTCTGCTTAGATTGCTAGAAAATATATATTGCTGAAGCATAGATTCTAAAAAACAATAGTTATTTTGATAGTTTCCATTCATCAGTTTTCTACTTCCTATTAGTAAACCCATTTGTCTCCCCCTGGCACATGGGCATAACTTTTCAAGTCATTGAATGTTTCACACTGGCTTCTTGCTTTGTTTTTGTTGTTGTTGGTTTCCCCTTATATTCTAATGAGAAGATTTATTCTTTTTTTTTCTTACAGGAACTTGAATTCCAGGACCTGACAGCTATTTTACATTGCATACACTCTTTTATTGCTGCAAAAGTGGCATCGGTAGATCCCATGTTTATAGACAGCCAGAGTATTGCAAGAAGATACATGTATAGCAACTGAAAAATGGCTTCTGTCAAGCGATTACTGAAAATTAAATTATTTTCTTAAGAAATTAATTCTTTCCTGAACAATATTGCAACTTTGTGTGATTTTATAATGAGCCTATAGTTGTGATACCAATAAAATATGTAACTAGTTTCCAAATTTGGGTCATACTTGTTAAACCTGACAATTTAGAACATGTTTGTTCAGGGCAATCAGCTTGTCATATGTAATGTAAATCAGAATCCCCAAGCTAAGTGATCTATAGAATTTCTACTACCTTTTTTACAAGAAATATGCGATACCAAGGACTTTACTGCCTCTGTTGGGAAGATTCATCAGTATTATAAATGGAGGGACTGCAGTCCTACCATTTTCTTTTCTCTTAAAAGGTAAGAGGGTAGCTTAGTCTGCTGGTCTTGCTTTTATGAGAGATGATGTGTGAGAGAGAAAATGTTCAAATAGAATTCCTACAATGTAGGTTCTTCACAATATTTTTTCTTAATTTCTTATTCTCAAAAGAGAAAATCTTTCCAGTGTTTTTTTCTTTGTTTTGCTTAGTTTTGTTTCATTGTGTTTTGTTTTTGTTTATGCTGTTTAATTAAAAAGCACTTTAATGGAGTCAGTTGTATTTTCCTTTCAGGAAAAAAAATGATGCTGTTTCTAAGTGCATCATGCACATTTCTCAAAACCATACATGTATTGCAAGGAAAACAGAAATAAAACAGTAAAAATTAGGCAGCACAAGAGCTCTCAGCAACTAAATCTCAGGATCTTGTTGTCATCAGGATGTAGGTGAACTGATAGCAGAAGAAATAGTGTGCCAAGGTAAATCATGCTTACAACAACCCAGTAGATTCATGAGTCTCCTACCTACACATCTGATATTGAGGAAAGAAATGTTTTTATTGTAGCAGAAATATTTCTAATTAAAGTAATATTTTAATAGGACTTTCATAAAAAATTCCCAAAACATATCTGTGGTTTCTTTAAAAAATTCCTCCTGAAATATTATATTTTATATGGCTAAAATGTTAAAAATAAGATACTGTAGAGAAAATGATGTTGGTGTAGTCCCCAAAAACCTTTAACTACATGGCTATTTATCCTCTTCTTCCAACCCAGATTTTCCATTAATATTAACCTTAAAAGGAACTAGAACAGCTATAAAATATTCACAGGTCTAGAAGATTGAAAGAAGAATATTGTTTCCCGATAGGTTTTTTTTTCAAATTTCTACTTTTGTCACCCAAACTGAAAATTATCTTTGGCTTTATTCTTTTCTTTGAAAAAAATCTGATAAAAAAAATCTTAGAAAATAAGGATGTAATCCCGTAGGTAAGAAGAAAAGGTTAAGAAATTTTGTTGGTTGTATTTAATTTTGAGAATTTTTTTTCCATTTGAAAATTTTACCTTGGCAAAATTTGGTAAAGAAAAATAAATATAAGTGTAATAAAAAGTTTATTTTCTAAGTGTGGAAATATGCCTGAAATTAATACAACTATAACGGTAAATAAGACTTTAAAGATTATCTGGTGCAACTATCCCTTTTATAGGTAAGAGGATCCAGAGAAGAAACTGATTCTCCAAGATCACACAGGTTATGGTAGTAGAGCCAGGAGCAGGAACCAGTTTTCTTGATTCTCATAGTACTGTAGATTTAAAACTGAAGAGGACTTCAGATGTCATCTAGTCAACTTTCCTTGTTTTGTAGGTGAGGAAACTGAGCCCCAGAGATTAACTAACCAGTGCAATGTCACAGAGAGAGTGAATAGCAGAGACAGGATGAAAATCCAGGTTCTCTGGACTCCAAAACCAATCAGTTTTCTGCTAACCCAAATACAATCAATGTCTTTTGTCCTTAGCTCAATACAATTGGCACTAACACTGACAGCAGCCATTACAATAACAATGATGATGATGATGATGATGATGATGACAGTGATGATGCTATGATGAATAGTATTTTTATAGTATTTTTAGAGTTTGTAAAGGGTTTTTACATATATTATCTAAAGCAATCCTCACAATAACCCTGTTAGGCAAATGCTATTATCCTCATTTAGAGATGTAAATACTGAGGTCCAGAGAGGTTAAGAGACTAGCCCAGAATCACACAGACAGGAAGTATCTGAGGCAGGATTTTAACTCAGGTTTTACTTCATATATTTCTAGTAGGAGCTCACATTTGTCTGTTTCTTATAGGATGTAACAAGACAGAACAAATCTTAAAGAATTCCCAGCTTATATTTCTTATGGAGAAAACACAAGCCCCAGGTGTTACCACATAAAATGGGATTTTCTTGAGATTATAAAGAGATAAAGAATCATTTTGCCCTCACATGGGAATTAGAGACCATTTTCATCTGTTCTTGAATTTTTTTCATTTTTTAGCATTTCAGGGTTATGAAGAAAAAACAATCCATTATGATGTAAGTTTTCCAACACTTAAGAAGCCATTAATTGGTTAGTTCACAATAAGAATACAAGACCTCTATAACTTGATTGATGATCTTTGAAAGATACTGTGGCCAAAAAATTATACATACATACATCCATACACATATAGAAATGTTACCTTGTTGCAATCCCAGCAATGAGCCTGTCCAAACTTAGCCAGGTAGCCTGGGCTTTGTCATTAGCCCTTTATTCAGACTGAGTTCAAATCCAGCCTCAGATACTCATAAGCTATGTGACTGGGCAAGTCATTTAATCTCTATTTGCCTTAGTTTTCTCAACTGTAAAATGTAGGTAATAACAGCACTTACTTCAAAGGCTTATTTGGGCAGCTAAGTGGCACAGTGAATAGAACACAGCTTGGAATCAGGAAGACTCATCTTTATGATTTCAAATCCAGCCTCACACATGTACTAGCTGTGTGACCCTGAGTAAGTCATTTAACCCTGTTTGCCTCAGTTCCTCATCTATAAAATGAGCTGGAGAAAGAAATGGCAAACCACTCTAATGTCTTGGCCAGGAAAATCCCAAATGAGGTCATGAAGAATTAGACCTGACTGAAATGACTAAAGAGCTGCCAACATGAAGGGTTATTGTGAGAATCAAATGAAATTATATTTATAGAGTGCTTAGCACACTGCCAGACACACAGTAGGCATTATATAAATGATCCTTTAAAAAAACAAAAAAAAGCTTTCCAGTTCAGTGGGATTTATTAAAACATATACTTTCTTGGCACAACCTCTAGGAATCCATGGTCACTTCCACCCCACAATGAGGTACAATAAAATAAAGTGATTTTTTAAAATGAGGCTGATTAATTATATTTGAAACATTCCATTTTAAGATTTAAATCTTGTAAGAAGCAAAAGCGTTCTTCTCTCTTAGATATGCATAGTTGTTATGTGATAAATAAATAATAACATTATACTAAGGCATTCAACATTATAGCTATTAATTTGGTAAACACATGTTAATCAACAAAAGGCATGATGGGTCAGTGGGTAGAGTACTGGAACTGGAATCAGGAACACCTGATTTCAAATCTGATCTCAGACCCTTTCTAGCTGTGTGACGGTGGGCAAGTCACTTACTCTCCATTTGCCTAAATTTCTTCATCTATAAAACACACATAATAATACCATTTACCTCCCAGAGTTATTGGGATCATTAAATGAGATAGAATCTATAAAGTGCTTAACACAGTGTCTGGCACATAGTAAGCACTATATAAATATTAGATTGTTATAATAATGATAATAATAATAATTATTATTCTCTGTCAAGTGGCTATGAAGGACAAAACCTAAATACTTAGGGGAAACATAAAGATAATTAAAACAGTTTTCTTGCTTTATAGAATTCACTTAAGGAGTTTACAAAGGAAATTCATGAGAATGACAATAATCACAAGGATTTTATATGCCATGCCATTTGATTGTCACAACAAACCTAAAAGGCAGGTACTATCATTAGCTCTTTTTTACAGGCAGGAAAACAAAAACCAACAGAGGGTAAGTGATTTGCTCAAGGTTACTCAGCTAGTATGTATCTAAAAGCAGTATTTGAACTCCAGTCATCCTGATTAGCATTCTATCTACTGTGTCATCTAATCGTGTCACATAGAGGAGATAAAATATATACCCAGACAAATCTGAAGCAAACCATTAGAATATGATCTATGAATAATAGAAATGCAAATCACTCCCAGAGTAGAGGAGGAAAATATTCTTTCCATCTGTGAGGGTCAGAGAGGTTTCATGGAGAGAAGCTTGTTATATGTGTACATTCAGTAAGAGAAGCCCTGGAATGCTCTAGAGCCTATAATTTATCCCAATCAATAGGCAAACATTTTATTGTCATTTCTGAGACTTTCAACTGAGATACGTATGGAGTGGAAGGTCTCTTTTAGAACTGAATAAGAAAAGTCCCTTCTACATTTTTCCCCAGCCTAGTTGAAGCAATGATGATTAAATCATAACAAGGAAAAAAAAAAGAATTGAAGGATTTAAATTTAAGAAAGCTTAGGTTAGACACTATCTCAGCTCATGAACGATGCCTAATGCCAGGGACTGGAATTTGGTTTAAATAATAAAACTTCTTTAAAAAAAGGGAAGGAATGCAGGCAGTGGGCTGAGATGGCAGATAGTCAAAGCCAAGCTAGGCACAATGCTAATGAGGATAGTTTCTGCAGTCAGAAGTTAAAAGCATCAGGAGTCATATTAAATGATCCCAGTGCATTTCTCTTACTCTGAAAGCTCTGTTGAGCCATCCACCTTTTAAATACCCGTTGTTTTAATAACCTTGAAGTATATTTCAGTGTAACAGCACAGTACTACTGAGCCAGCCCATTCCCTCCCATTATAAAGTCTCTGCTCTGGGCTCAAGAGGGTATTAATAACTTAACAATAAAGAACTAGTCCTTCTTAAACATCCACCTCAACTCTGGACCCGTGTGTGTGAACTGTACTCAGTCCTGGGGTTGCCTGACCCCTAAAAAGAGGGGTGGACAAGAATATGCTGGTCAGTGTTTAACAATGAGCTCTCCAAAAACTAGAGGTACTTTTTTTCATTTGTACTGTTCATTTTCTCCATCATTTTCTTAAGTCGAGACAATCAACAAAATAAAAAAAAATAAGTACCATGATTTCAGAAGCATAAATGCTTACATTAAAATTTTAATAATCAGCTCTCCAAAGAGAGTGTGACCTGGTGCCACACCCCTAAGGTATCAGTCTCTTTTTTTTTCATAAAATTGTTGAATTCTTCCTTACTCCCAAGGACAATCACTTAAAACTACGGCTAGACTCATGTCAAAGTTTCCTCAAAAAGGAGTAAAAGGTATTCAATATGCAATGGAAATCAAGAATAGGAGATATATTTATTCTTTGCACCAAAAAACGTCAAAAAAAACACAGAAGATTCACAAGTGTGTATAGACAAAGACTTCAATATGAAGCAGTGACATCACTATTATACACTCTTAGGAAATGATATTTAAAACATCCAAACATGAAACATCCTGTGACTGCTAAATCCATATTTCACCTCCACTTCAGCTCTGTACCTTCCAATCATATATCCAATGTACCTTCAGGCATATGTCTTAAGGTAGTACTGGCAAGAGATTGGGTTTCTCCTATCACTGTCCATCTTCCCCAAGAAGTGCTTCAGTGGCTGTTGGGAGCACTTCTCAAAGTATAAATGGATTGAAATGAGTAACTCAGAACCCCCAAACTCCCAAGACAGCCACTCCTAAAAATATCTCTCTGGATCACTCTTCAGGCACCTATACTCAATGATAGCAGAAGCAGCAGCCAAAGGCTCTTGACTCCAACTCACTTGGGCAGCACTCAAGTTTGGATCAGCCATAACTCCTGGTGGAGAAGAAGGAATTCCACCCATCATGGGAAGTACCAGAGAAAGAGTTATCTGTCAGTTGTTCCAAATAGTCAAAGAAGAAAGAACCCTAAAGAGTGGAGTGACTCCTTTGTAGGTTTATTGAATGATTGGCTTTTCCTATTCCAGGGGCCATTCCTGTTTAATACCTCTTCTCCCTGCTGCCATGGTGGGTACCAAAGGATTGCTCTATATCCCAAAGTGCCAAATCTCTAAGGATTGAGTATATATTTTCCTGGAAGTGAGTGGAACACAGACTAAGCATTCCTTGGGAAGTACCCCATCCAGAACACCTATCACCACTGATGATCAGGGTCCAGGACTTTCCCCACGTTCTCTATGGAATGATTATTGTTACATGAATAAACAATGCAGTGGTTGCTCAAGAAGTTTGTATTGTATTGAATTCCAATAATACAAAACTCTGAAGTATTCTGAAAGGGCCAAGATTCTCTTATAGTTAGCTTTATTTTTCACCAAATGATAGCTACAACAAAGATAACTGAGTAACTCACATTTTATATCACTTTTAAAATCCGCAAACTTCTTGCTTTTCCACAAACAAATGAGATCTGTAGTGTAAGTACTGTTATCACCATTTTATGGATAAAGATACTGAATGTCAGAGTGATGAAATGACTTCCTCATGGCTATATGACTAGTAAGTATCAGAGTCCTGGGCATGTGCACGTAAACATGCACACACAAAAAAATATCCAGCAACTGTTCTTCAACAATTACCAAGATTATTGCCATCCTTAATGCCCCTGTAATCACCCTGGCTGCTGGACTCAGTTGGAAAGCTCAAATCTAATACTTGTATAATAAATGCTTTTTAATCAATTGATCTAAATCAGGTTTTCTTACAACCTTTTTTTAATATCATGGACTCCTTTGTCAAACTGCTAAAGTCAATAGACTTTTGAGAATAGCAGTTTCTTAAGATTCATTTTTAAAGGAAATGCTAAATAGTGAAAATAAAGATGTATTTTTCCCATCCAAGTTCATGGATACCCTGAAATCCCTTTAATTTCCCTTGACTCCACAGGAAGAATCTTTAACCTAAAAGATGTTTATCAGACCTTGCAAAGTAGGGAATTCAGCTTGTGTTGAGTCTTTGGAACCCCATCAGTAGTTTGGGGAGTTTTGGGGTTTTTAATTTGTATTATATGCTAAAGGAGTTAAGGACATTAAATAAACTATTAAAATAATAAAAAAGAATTGTCATCATGGGAATAATCTACCTAATTATGAACATTTGGTCTTCTTCTCCCTGTGTCTGACAGAAGAATGGATATGAAAGTAGCTTTGAAAGTTTCCCTATCAGTTCCTAAAATGTGCTATAGGAGTTAAAATAAAAATTCAGTATGATAATCAATGATATTTAATGGTGCAAACACCAGATTTCCACTAACTTACTCTTATTCTAACCGTGCTCTTATTCTTCCACTAACTCTGAGCTTGGATTTAACACTTAATTCCTCTTCTAGTTCCTCATCTATAAAGCAGTGATAATATCTGACCTTCATATCCTCATAAAAGCATTGAAAGAATCAAGTAAGACAATGGTCAAGAAGCTTCACTGTGTCTCACTGAATTTTTTAGTCATATCAGAAATTATTACATTAATACTATCTCAGACTAGCATACCACGAAACATAGAGGATCTGTCTTTATCACTGTGATTATGCAAATCTTTTCAAAAATTTATATTACAATCTGTTTATGTGTTAGAAGACTTTTCATGAGTGTATAGGACTTAAAAAATCATCATCTGGTGGGCATTATTCTGGGCTAGACTTCTCCATATTGAATTAGGTGGACCTTCAGATGACAGACACATAATCAGTCTATCACCATACTCACATTCAAATCTTTCCAGCATGATAGAACCTACCAGTGCTCTATTGGCATACCCTTTGAAAACCTAGGGTCACTTCTATATCATAAATGAATTCATCAATATTAGACTTTAGAAGAGGGATATGGAGAGAGTCCACAGTGGAGCAAACAAAATAATGAAGGGTGTCAAGATAAGAAACATTTGAAATAAGTGGGGATGATTACTCTGGAAAAAAGACTTGGGAGAGACATAATAGCTACTTTCAAGCTTTTAAAGAAATGTTGTGTGAATGAAATTACACTTGTTCTACTTATCCCTGGAAGATCAGAAAATAAACAGTTGTTGGAAGTTGAAGAGAGGCAAATGTGGATTTGAAGTAAGGAAAAACTACTTGACACTAATTAGAGGTATTCAAAAATGGAATGGGTTGTATCTAGAGATTTTGGATACTTCCTTATGGAAGGATCTGCAAGCAGAATATGGATGACCACTTACTTTTTAAATACATGGAATGATTCTGTTAGAGGTATGGGTTTACCTCAAAAGTCCCTTCCAACTCTCAAGATTCGGAGTCTCAAACTAAGTAAGATTTTGTGTAAGGGTGTGGAAGCTGGAGGGGTTTGAACACTTTGTTAGCAAAGCTATGCAGATTATGAATGGTACCACAGAAGAGTGGATTGACATATCCATTTCAGGAATAATGACATAATAATAATAATAATGACTATCTAATCAGTAGCATCAACAGCACAAGGCCCAGGAGTCAGGAAGACCTGAGTGCAAATCCAGTGTCAGACATATATTTACATGTGATCCTAGGCAAGTCATTTAACCTCTGCCTGCCTTAGTTTCTTCAAGTATAAAAGGTAGATCATAATGGTACCTTCCTCTCAAGGTTGTTGTGAAGATCAATTGAGAAAATATTCGCAAAACATTCAGCACAGTACCTGACACATAACAGGTGCTATGTAAATATTTTCTGCCTTCTTACCCCTTACATCCCCCCATGCCCATTATCTAATTATTGAATATGGTGTTAATATGGATAATTCAGTCAGAGACAGCATTTGGAAAGTAACAATGTTTGCATTAACTGTGCATAGGCTGGGTCAGGGGGGAAATCAATCAATCAACTGCCATTTATTATGTACCTACTATATGCTAAGGAAAAGACTGAGAGGGGGACAGAATGAGTCCCCACCAACTTAACGAAAGTGTTAGCTTTAAAGGAGTTAGGAAGTAGAAGCTAAATAAAAGATAAACCATTTGAAAAACTCAAGTGGTTTCACTTGAAGAAGAGCCTTGAGGCGATGGAAAGGGGAATGGTTGATGATAGCTTTCTTCAAGTGTTTTTGAAGGATTCTCATGGAGAAAAGGAACCAAATGTATCCTGTTTGGCTCCATAGGGTAGCACAAGTGAAAACTGCAAACAGATGAATTTAATATTAACGTATAAAAATCATCTTAGCAGTTAGAATGATCCAAATGTGGATGGGGCTGCCTCAGGACATGATGGGTTTTCATTTACTGGAAATCTGTAAGGAGAGTGTGGATGATTCCCTTTCAGGGATGCTGCAGAGAGGATTCATGGTCAGGTAGAGGCTGGTAAAGAAGGCTTTTGAGATCTCTTCTAGTGGGAATTTTCTGCATTTCTATGATAGTTTTCAAATTATTATATAATTTTACAAAACATAGATGTGATGAAATATGAAAGGCACATTAATAATGATCTCTCAAATAACTCAACTGTTTGTTTGTTTATTTGTGAATGTGATGACTCTGCAATGTAAACATTGTAATTATCATCATCCCCATAGCACAGAAAAGAAAACTGAAACTCAAAGAGGCCCAAGTGGCTGGCCCACAATCATGCAACTAGGAAGTGCCAGAATTGAAATTTGAACCCATAGTTTCTAAATGAAGTATTCTTTCCACTATGCTAGACTGTCTTATATTCAAACAATGAAAGTTTTAATGATAAAAAACATATGAAAATCTATAATTAATACATGGATTTAAAATATTATAATTAATCTAGACAGGAATACAAAGTATAAGCTAGCATCCACAAAAGATAAAGTATACTTCAATCTAAAATTCAGAATGCATATTATGCAAAGGAAATCTACCAGGGCCTGCTCTAGCCACAGGATCAAGACCTTGAGATCCACCTCTCAGCTTCCAGATGGACTCTGCCAGAGCCTTCTCTAACTGCCATACCTAGCAGTCAGCCAAAAAATAGGACAGAGGCACTGAGCACATCTGTCTTTATACATTCTCCATCTCATGTCCTGAACTTCTGTTTTTGCAATTGCACAAACTCCATTCCCCATTCCCAAAAGCCTTTACCCTTCCTCCTATCCATCTCAACCCAACCCTCCTTCCTCAATATCACACTCCAAGTCATTCTACCCTTTCCATTGTAACCTCTGGAATACCGACTCTATAATTAAAATTATTTGCCTCTTAAAACTCTTCCTTTCTCACTCCTATTTTACAGCACTCAATGAGATCTGAATTCCTCCTGATGACACTACTTCCCTTGCCATCCTTCCTATTATTAGTTACACTTTCATGCATAACTCCAACTGGGAGTTGGAATTCTCTTTGCTCTCCATTGCCAAATCAAAGCTATTCCATCATTACTCAGCAATCTCTCCTTTAAGTTTCAAATAATCTACATTTTTCATCCAATCAATATCCTAGTGGCCTTTATCTACTAACCTCCATGATATTCTTCTTCTTTCATCAAATAATTTAGTGCCTGGTTCACAATATTTCTCTTTATCCCATGGAGCCTTTATGTTAGGGAGCTTCAGTAGATAGATGATAGATAGACAGACAGATGCTTATTCTAACATTCAGCTTCCTCAATTTACTCACTTTCCATGACTTCCATTCCACTTTATCTCAGCTACATACAGATATAGTCATACTCTTGATATCACAATCACCTACAATTGTTCCATTTCCATGTTCATGAACTCAAAAATTCCTTCATTGAAATATAATCTTTTATTAATAAATCTTTCCATATGTTTTAGGACCCCTTACCCTATTCTTTATCCTCACCATGACCACTGTTATTTGCACCTCTTAGTTCTTCCTGAGACCCTCACCCTTATATGTCCTACACTCTCCTCTCTTTCCTATCTCAAGCCTGTGGTGAACAGGTCAACTCTGCACTATCCTTTTCTCTAAAATTCTTCACTCTCTTGTCTTTGGATCAATTGATCTGCTTTTGCCAAAGCCTAACTCTAGATTATTCATACTGTACGCTTTCTTTGCTCCTATTCATATTATTAATAGAGCTGAAAGAAACCAAAACATAGGGATTGGATCCACTACAAATTGATGTTATCCAATTTCAACTGGGTCCTCATTGCAAGGCAATTATTGTCCTTCTCCCCAATTGATTCACTGTCCCACTTTACATTTAGCAGCTGTTTCAAATTTTCTTATTTCTCCTCAAACCACCCATAGCTTCACTTCCTTCCAAGACTCTCTGCTGAGCTTTCCCATAGGTAAAAAGGTTGAAACCATTTACTGGGTTCTCTCTCTCTCTCTCTCTCTCTCTCTCTCTCTCTCTCTCTCTCTCTCTCTCTCTCTCTCTCTCCCCTCTCTCTTTACATATATATATATATATGTGTGTGTGTGTATATATATATACATATATATATAACTTTCCCTCCTCTCCCCTCTTCATCTCACATCACTCAAGCATCTTTCCCCCTACAATCTCTTCCTTCACTCTAGTTTTAGATGAAGAGGTAGCCCTTCTCCTTCCCAAAGCAAACCTCTACCTATACCCAATATTGTCTATTCTCATCTTTATACCAGACTGCCCTCACTATCATCCCCACTCTCTTTAATCTCTCCCATTCTATTGACTTTTTTTCCTGCTACCTGTAGATATAACCATGTTTCCCTGACACTTAAAAAAAATCTCACTTGATCCACTCTCTATGCTAACTATTGTCCCATATCTCTCTACTTCTAAACTAAACTTGAGAAAGTCATGCCCATTAGATGTCTCTACTTATTCTCCCTTCACTCTCTTTTAAACAAACCCTCTTTATTGGCTTCTTTCAAGATTCATCTCAAATCTCACCTACTTCCAAGAGATGTTTCATGATTCCCTCAACAGCTAGTGCCTTCCCTCTGTGATTACCCTCATCTGTTCTGTATTTAAATGTTGTGTAATATTAGAATGTGAGCTCCTTATAGATAGAAGATTTTTTGTTTGTTTTGTTTTGTTTAGTTTTGTTTTTCTTTCTTTGTATTCCCAGGACTTAGTTCAGTGTCTGGCACATAGTAAATGCTTAACAAAATGCTTTCTATTGGTTTATTGATTGACTACCTTTTAAGTGAGAAAATAAAGATATCAAGTATCTTTTTCTACATGGGACAAATTTGTGAAAATCTCTTTTGGCTTTGCATGGCCCTTTGAGTATGTCTGACAAAGTAAGCCTTTGGACACAGTTTGAAATGATATTGATTAAGCAAACTTAAAAGATAAGATTTTCCTTTTTATTTTCCCTCAAGACAATTTTAACTTTTAGTAATGTTAGCACATTACAGAGCCTCCTCCCACCCACCTCTCAAAAAGTTAAGACAAAGTCATTTTTCCTAATGCCATATTTTTCACAGTAATACCTATGACTCATACAAAATCAAAATCTCACAGCGGCCTTGAGACCTGTTCTGCCCATTTCTGAATAGACTTTTAAAACTTTTCTTTATGGTAAATTGGGCACAACTCCATCCAAAATTCTTTTGATAGGATTCTCTCATAGTTGGAAAGCAACAAAAACTTTACCCTTGATGTCAGTGCCTAAGGGCACTAAGGAGATAGGCTACTGAACTTTCCTTTGTACTAATCTATTTAAGACATCATGGTTATTTGAAAGCAAAACAAAATGACCCAGAGGTGTAGATTCCAGTTGAAATCAAAAGTGTTAATTCATGTAAAGAATTTTCCGGTTGGATAATTCTGCAATACTAAAACATCTGCAGAGTTCAAAGGTCATGTACCCCCATAAGTAGCAGAGTCCAGATTTGAACCTAGGCCTCCCAGAGCTAAACAAAATACTCTCTCCACTCTGTTTCGTTGTCTGAACTTACCATCATAACATCAGAGTTGAAAAGGACCATGTAGTTCATTTAGCCCAAACCCCTCATCTCATATATGGGGAAACTGAGCCTTGGAAAGTAGTTTATTCAAGGTCACAGAGTTATTTATTAATAGAGCCAGGTCAAGATTCAAGGTCTTTTATATCTTAATTCAATTTACTTTCCATTATACACTCACTTTCAGACAATAGCATCTTTTATAGTAACACATAATAATACACTACTTTAAAAAAAAAGCCAAAGCTGTCCAGCAATTATTCAACAAATGTTAATTATGGATCTACTATGCACAGAGCACTCTTTTAGATACTGGTTATGTTCTGTTTGGAATCACAGAACATTGAAAGATATTTTAGAAAAAATGTGGAATAAAATATACTAATGTTATGGATAGATTGTGTGAACAACTCATAGCTCAAATTGCTCACTTGTTTGATGACCAATACAGGAAAGAAAGCTCTCTGGCCTCATTTTCACACTGGCACTTAATGCTGGGTACCCTATAATAGAGTTTTTTTTTTTAGTGAGTTAGTTTTGAGTTAGTTAGGTTTTTTTTGTTTTGTTTTTTTAGCTAGAGAAAAAATCAATGCTACTTGATCGGTCAGCCAAGGGAAGTTTTAAGCTATGCATTAGGGAGATTCTTACTTGCCTTGAACAAATATGCTATGAAGAGATAATTCACTTTATCCCTATAATGTCAATTAATGCTTACAAATGAATCTAAGTTCTAAGTCTTTGGCAAGTCTAAAAGCTTTATTCTATCTATAAATAGAAGTGTTTTGGTTTTTTGGGTTTTTTTTTGCTTTCTGTAGTTCTTTGCTTCCTTTCCATAAAAGACCAGTAGCCAGATTAACAGACCTTATTCTGTCTTTCTCTGTCTCTATCTCTGTCTCTCTGTCTCTGTCTCTCTCTCTTTCTCCCCCATTAGAATAAAGAAGAAATGTTGGAAAAAATTCTGAAGTTTTCCAGCAACCATTCAGTGGTGTTTTCCAAAGTCCTTGACCACTGCTATTTAGCATAGTGCCTGGCATATAGTAGATATTTAATAAATGTTTAGTGACTGACTTGAAGGAAAATCATGCCCATCTTTCTAGAATTCATCCTATACTCTTCCATTGATAATAAGGGCTGACAATTACATAGAGTTTAAAATGCATTATTTCATTTGGTCTTTATAAAAGTCCTGTTTTGCTTATCAGTCCAAGCATTAGAATCATTGAATCTAGGACTGGAAGGGAGCTGTGTATAAGGCCAGTCTGTAAGTGAAAGATCTTTCCCATCCATTGAATAGGCCTCTGGATGGGGCCCACAAAGGTAGGCTTGATTAGAGGCAGGCCCAGGCCTTTGTGATGAGGATCAGGGATTAAAGAATCTTCCTACCCCCTCAATAGACCTCTGGTGGGGCCAATAAAGGAAGGCCTGATTAGAGGCAGGCCCACACTCTTTCACTTAGTAGGCTAAGTAGGTTCTGAGCCTTCAGGGCCCTGAACAGGGTATAAGAGCTCTGAGGTTGGCATTTTGCCTTTGGGGGCACACTCATTGAAGGGGTGTTGGTGACCAGACTCTGGGTAAGCTGTTGAAGCAGTTTCCCCACCCCACCCCCCCCCCCACCACCACCCCTTTGAAGACCCAGATGTTGGTGCTTCTCGGGTAAATATGTACTGTGATTTGGTTAGACAGAAATGTTGATCTGTTTGTATTGTCTCTGTTTGTAATTTCTGTTTGCATTTGCTCTGAAGTTCAGGGTGCTGGCTTTTCCCCTAAACTAAGTGAATTGTATATGTATGTTTAATTAAAATACGATTGTTAACCCCTTAAAGTTGCTTTCCTTAGAAAAGCAGATTAAAGGACCTGTGCTAGCAGCCCTCCTGTGTGCTGGTGTTATTGGCCTCGCACAGCCACAGTAGCTTCAAGCAACATTGCTGTTATACTGTGAGAGAGGGACCCTCTCATTTTACAAATAAAGAAACTGATGCCAGGAGAAGATAAATCACTTGTCCAAGGTCACACTGGTTGTGGGTGGCAAAACAAGGATTGGAATCCAGGTACTCATCCTCCAAATCCAGTGTTCTTTCCACTACACCACAATTATTACCCCCATTTTACAGGAAAGTAACCATGAGGTTCAAGGCACACCATGATGCCTCATTTATTGTTATAAAAAATTGGCAGGCTTATTCAGAGATGCTTAACTCTAGAGATTTGACCTCCTGGTGAGGAATTTTTTTTAAGACATAGTCCTTCAAAGCTTTCTACTAAGATCTGCATAGGATTCTTTTTGCTATCATGACAGAACTACCAAAAAATATAATGTCTGTTGAACATTTTAAGTAAAACCTTTAGTGGCCACTTTTCTAAAAGCCATACATTCTAGGCTGGCAGTGAAGAGATGGAGCACAGAAGTCCCTGATTAAGAAAAAGTTCCCATACTTTATTTCTCTACATGTTTTAATTCAGTCCCTATCTGAAAATATGATCAGGTAGGTGGTGCAGTGGACCTGGAGGGGGGAGACTCATCTTCCTTCAAATCTGGCCTTATACACTTACTAGCTATGTGACCACAGGCAAGTTACTTAACCCTATTTGCCTCAATTTCCTCATCTGTAAAATGAACTGAAGAAGAAAATGGCAAATCACTCTGGTATCTTTGCCAAGAAAATTCCAACTGGGGTCACAAAGAGTCAGAAATCAACGAACAACAACAACATCTGAAAGCAGTTCTAGTAAATAATGGTCTCATATGATTTAAAGATATCAGAACTTTATATGAATTTTGATTACCGTTAGTAAGCATGCTAAACTTTAAAGGAAACTTTCCTTTTTAAAAAATCTGAAACTTTAGCTTCAATCAAACTTGTAAAATATTTTCTTTGGTTATTAAATGTATGAATTTTCAAGTACATCACTGGCACTGATAATTTATTATTTAGAATTTCATACAAAGACAAGTGTGGTTGTATTGAAATAAGATCTTTCTCTATAGATTTTTTTCTGATATTTTATGAGCCTTAACAAGAAAAATATTCAGAAACCACAGCTCTCTTTCTATGATAACCTGTCATAGTTTTATGAAAAACATTTTCTATAAGTCAGCAAGAAGGCAGATTCAAGGTGATTGAAAGTATTGCTAGACTTTTAAGAAAAATCCTTCTCTTACCGGAGCTCAAGAGCAGAGTGGAGATTTTACCAGGTGGCATTAGAGAAATGACATCTTACCCCTTTGTTCTATGAATAGGGATTTTCTAGGGCTTCACAACAGCTTAAAATGGACCCAGGCAGATTTGGAAGGAGAAGAGGTTTGGTCAAAACAAATCAGGTCATTCCTCCGAATTCTCAATTTACATCTGTGTCCAAAGGAATTGATGAAATCAGTGTAAGCTGGGCTGCCAAAGGCTTTCTTTGCTTTAGACTGAGTGATGGCCTTCCACAGTTTTAACAGTGTCCAAGGGTTCAGACCAAGTTTCAAGAAATAACAATTTTACTCAGAACATCAAAGGCAGAGACTCTTTTAGCTTAATTTGGCATTGAGCAAATATTTTAGTCTTCTTTGACTTCAAATTCAAAATATAAGGTAACATTTATAATATTTTAAATGAAATATGCTTCCAATTACTAGTAATTTATGTTTGATACAAAGATCAAGATTGTTATAGTATACATTCTTTCAAGTACATTTATTCAGTCTCTTCAGGATGAATTATGTTTGGTTATCATAGCCACAGGTGGCTGCATTTGAAAGAACCTAAGAATTATGGCTTTACTTGGCTACTTTGCAAATTCCACAGTGCCCATAACCCACAGATCTTAAAACACCTTATAATGTCCATTATCAATAGCTGGCATTTATATAGTGCTTTAAGATTTGCAAACTGTTTTACAAACTTTTTCTCATTTGATCCTCACAACAACGCTTTGAAGTAGGTGCTATTATCCCCATTTTGGAAACGAGGAAACTGAGGCAGACTTGCCAAGGGTTTTACAGCTAGTGATTTTCTGAAGCAGGATTTTGAACTCAGTCTTCCTGCCTCCAGGGCCAGCATTTTCTCTATTGCCCCACCCTGGGAAGTAATATGAACAATTCACATTTCTATAGCATTTTAACCTTTACTGGCAGCCAGGTAGGATAGACTGATGAGGAAGCTAGATGGCATAAAAGGTAGACTACAATTTCTATAGTCAGAAAGATCTTAAGACTGTGAATTCCTTCAGGACAGGGACTGCATTTTGCCTCATTTTGTTATGCCCCTTTTTTTTGGTTGTTGTTCAGTAATGCCTGATTCTTAGTGATCCATTATAGGGTTTTCCTGGAGTGGTTTGCCATTTTCTTCTCTGGTGAATTGAGGCAAACAGAGGTTAAGAGACTTGCCCAGGGTCACACAGCTAATGAGTGTCTGAATTCACATTTGAACTCAGGTCTTCCTGACTCCAGACTCAGTACACTATCCATTGAGCCATCTAGCTGCCTCCCTAATCCTTAGCAAAGTGTTTGGCACATAGTAGATGGTTAATAAATGTTTATTGATTATGATTGAGTGACCTGAGTTCATATCCTATCTTAGACATTAATGATTGTGCCACCTTGGGCAAGTTATTCGATCTCTCTAAGCTGGTTTCCTTTTCTGTGAAAATTGGGATTAGCAATAGCATGTACTTCACAAGATGATGAAGACCAAATGAGAGAGAGAGACAGCGAGAGAGAGAGAACTCTTTTCAAACCTTAAAACACTAGATAAATGCCAGGTATTATTATTACTAAGTGCTTTCCTCACAAAAACACTATGAAGTACGTAGCATAAATATTATTGTTCCTAGTATATAGATTGTAAAAAAATCTTCAGAGAAGTTACAGGAATTTTCTTGGTCACACAGAGACAATATTGAGGATTGATATTTGAATTTTGGTCTTCTGACTGATTCTAGGGTTCTTTCTACTGTATCATGCTGTGGACGACTTACATTGGCATTATTAGTTTAACAAAATAGAAGAAAAAAGGATTCAGTAGAATTTTAAGCATACAGGAACCTATCCATAAATATGGACTTGAGGACTAAAGAGCATTATTTTGTGTCACCGTCTCACAACTCCTGAATAAGAAGTTCCCTTAACCACAGAAAAGAGAAAGGGGTGTTGAAAGGTATGTTGACTCAGTTACTTATTCTTCCCAGCTCTGCTTATCAAACAGTTTTGTGAAAGACTGGGATGAGGGAGAGACACCAAGCCTGCAGTTTTTGTATCACTCACTCTTTACCGCTTACCCCATCCGCAAAGTTGTCATGTTCTTACTAGCTTTGGGGAGGAAGTGACATTCAAGTGCCCAGCCTCTTTTGCTAAGGTGGACCTATCTGGATTATTCTTAAATTACCTATAAAAGCTGTCCCCATCTTGAAGCCGTTGCTGTTTTCCAGTGATGTTGCTACCTTGGCATACTTCAAACAAAATCCTTTTAATTCTTTGTGTCCTGTTTTGCCTTGATAGTCAGGTTGAAAGTCCAAGTGAAGATCTTTTCTTTCAACAGGGATATCGAGGGTTGTGCTGGTAAATATTAAATAACTGTCTATCCTGACAACAAAGTATATACCTATACATTTAAATCTGTATTATTAGCATTTTCTCCATCACTTTAAAAGTCTAGACAATCATCAAGAAAATAAATTAAGATCTGATTTGTAGCATTTGGTTATTTCTGAGGTATAAATCTCAGAATGAAAATTTAAAAATGGTTCTCAAGGATAGGTTTAAACTAATCCTAATGTTCTCAAGGGCTAGCGGACTCTGAATTTTGCTTAACCCTTTGGTGTATTCTGTGGCTAAGACTTCGGGAAGCTCATTACTTTCCCCAGTAACACATACAACACAGGGGGACGCAAAAACAGACATAAAAGGAAAGTCACTCAGGTAACTAAAGTTGAGTTAAAAAAAGACATAATGAAGACTCACCTAGCTCTCTCATTTTCCATCCTTACCAGAGAGCTTAACCCCCATACAAAAATAGGCAAGTCTCACCACCAGCCCAGAAGCTAGTTTTCTTGCTTTTATCTCTTTTTTTACTTTTATCTTTTCAGTGAGAAAGAGGTTAACACCACCCTTTGGGCTATTGACAACACCTAGTTGACTTTTAGCTCTCATAAGTCAACTGCTCTGCTTCTCAGATTATGATAATATTATGCCAGGTTGGGTACATCTAGATTCTAGAAGGTTCCAGGAACCACAAAGCTCACCTAGGAAAGTCTCTTTCAAGTCTTCTTTATCCAATAGTCCAATACAATTAGTTCAATACTATCATCTCACAGAGAAGCACAGGTCTATTAATCCTCTTCAAAGCCCTTTGTCACATTGGGCTGTTGTGGTCCATTCTCTGAGATCTGATCTGTTGCTCCAGTTAACCCAACTTCAATTGGTCTGGGCTATCCCTGAATCCTCCACTTCTCTATACACTTGGAAGTGTGTTTAGGATTGATTTTGACCCTAAACAAATAGTGCAGGTTTCCCAAATAACCTCACCAATGACCACTTGAAGCACAATCCTACTTGAAATAGATGCAAGTCTATTGTCTGTTCATTGGGAGCATTTGTTTGGAATTAACAGAAGTTCTGAGAATGCCCAAATATATTTGTAGAGTAGAGACTTTATGCTTTTAATTACTTAAGGTAATAATAACAATTCATATTTGCATATTACTTTACATTTTACAGAGCGCTTTCCTTCACAGCAACCCTACGAAGTAGATAATACAAATAGTATTATCTCCATTTACATAGTGGGACCTGAGACACAAAAAGATTGAGTGACTTAGTTGGGCCACATTCAGATTTCTTGATTCCAAGTCCGCTGCTCTTTCAACTCTACCCCATTATTACAATGTTGTTTAACAGTATCATACTAAAATGTAAAAGGATGAATATTGGTAGGACTTACTTGAACTATCTGACATTAACTTTTGAAATCTTGAACTTCTGAGAGAAGCAAAACAAATTCAGGTTTATTGCATCAGAATCAAAATTCACAAATGAGATTAAACACAGCAGTGTGAAAGTTTGCTGAAGACATGGGTGTCTTCCTTACAGAAGCTGTAGAATCATGCTTACCCAATGTTATTCACATCTGGTCTTATAACAAATGTCGTGGCAATGAACAGATGTCTGTGAACCAGAAGAGATGATAGGGAAAACTTGGAGGCATGGGATATGTATCATCTAAGCCAGAAATATCCTCAGACACTTTATGAGATTGCTGTTAGATGCTACTGTTAAATATTTATTTTATTATGCTAATGTATTACACCTCTTCTAGGGAGAATTCTCCGGGACTAGTTCTCCCAAGCACCATAACAATATGCCAGGCTCTTTTACTGCCTCCCCTCCAATTGTCCCACACTGCAACATTTTTTTTAATTGATCAAAGGGAGAGTACTCACACCATAAAATTTCTGGATCCTTGAAAAACTCAACATTGTTTCTTAAATATATTTCCATTTTATAGGATATAATCCCCATCCTAAAGAAATACTTCTAACAGTTCATTCAGTCAGCATGGAAGACTGATATGGAAGATATTCAAGGGGCAGTGAGCCTTTCAGTGGCCCTTAATTCAAAACTACTCCATTTTGTCCAGCTCTGCCAGTCACCAATCTGTTGGGAGTAATAACAACTACCTACATTCAAACACACTTAAATGTTTACAAATCACTTACCCGACCAGAACCCTGTGAGCTACATACTAAAACTATTATTGCCTCCGTGGAAGACAGAAAAAAGCGAAGCAACTTGTCTCGACACAGGAGAGGGACACAGGTCAAAGTATGTGGGGGAGCTAGGACTTGAAATTATGTTTGACTTCAAATTGAATGCCTTCTCACCAGAACACAGTAACTTCTATGTCAAGAACAAAAGCCCTAAAACTGAAAGTGAAAATGGAACAAGAAATATAAT
Source organism: Trichosurus vulpecula (assembly GCF_011100635.1). NCBI lineage: Eukaryota > Metazoa > Chordata > Mammalia > Diprotodontia > Phalangeridae > Trichosurus > Trichosurus vulpecula. The sequence continues at coordinate 244,502,869 of NC_050575.1, read as the reverse complement.
TTTCATTTTTTGTGTAGACACCACAAAATGTCACAGTGCTACATTACATAGGAGAGATATTAAATTTGACTTTACAAAAGGATAAGCAGAAGAATTTTTGTTCATTGATCTATTTGAGAAAGATGCAAAAGTTAATTTTGCCAATGAGAGTTCAATTTGTTCAAAAATGCCATTAAAGCAGCTGAAAGCATACTGATAAGAATAAATATGGCCATATTCCTCATGGTCACTGTAAGGGAATGAACATGACTTTGGTTTCTGTAAAAGATCTGGGATATATTGCTAAAGATGTGTGTTTTGGCCACTTATGAAGGAAAGAGGTGAACACTGGGCACTAATATGGCTTCTTTAAGAAATTAGTCTTATTTCCTATTTTCACTAGGTTCACTAGACTATTAGATTAGGAGAATGTCATAGATAGCATACTTGAATTTCAGTAAAGTATTTTTTCCAATTACATGTAAAGATAATTTTTAAAATTTATTTATTTTTAGTTTTCAACATTCGTTTCCACAAGATTTAGAGTTACAAATTTTCTCCCCATCTCTACCCTCCCCCACCCTAAAATGGCATATATTCCAATTGCCCTTTTCCCCAGTCTACCCTCCCTTCTATCACCCTATTCCCCCCGCCCCTCATCCCCTTCCCCCATAGGTTCTTGTACGGCCAGATGGATTTCTATACCTCGTTTCCTGTATATCTTATTTCCCAGTTGCATGTAAAAACAATTTTCTACATTTGTTTTTGGGACTTTGAGTTCCAAATTCTCTCCCTTCTTCCTTCCCCACTCACCCTCCTCAAGAACGCAAACAATTCAATATAGGGTTCACATGTATCCTTATACAAAACACTTCCATAATAGTCACGTTGTGAAAGACTATATTTCCCTCTACCCTATCCATCCCCCCATTTATTCAATTTTCTCCTTTGACCCTGGCCCTTTTCAAAAGTGTTTGGTTTTAACTATCCCTTCCCCCAATCTACCTGACCTTCTATCATCCCCCCCTCCCATACCTTCCCCCATGCTTTCCTGTAGGGTAAGATACCCAATTGAGTGTGTGTGTGTGTATGTGTGTTATTCCCTCCTTAAGCTAAATCTGCATGAGAGTAAAGTTCACTCATTCCTTTTCCCCTAACCCCTCTTCCCTTCCAGCTTTTTCTTGCCTCTTTTATATGAGATAATTTACTCCATTCTATCTCTCCCTTTCTCCTTCTCCCAATATATTCCTCTCTCACCCCTTAATTTTATTTTTTCAGATATCACCCTTCATATTCAACTCCCCATGTCCTCTATATGTATCTAGATATGTATATTCCCTTCAACTATGCTAATAGTGAGAAAGGTCTCATAAGTTACAAATACTGTCTTTCCATGTAGGGATGTAAACAGTTTGACTTTTGTAAGTCCCTGATGATTTCTCTTCCTTGTTTACCTTTTCATGCTTCTCTTGATTCTTGTGTTTGAAAGTCAAATTTTCTATTCAGCTCTGGTCTTCTCATCAAGAATGCTTGAAAGTCTTCTATTTCATTGAAAATCCATTCTTTGCCCTGAAGTACTATACTCAATTTTGCTGGGTAGGTAATTCTTGGTTTTAAGCTTAGCTTCTTTGACCTCTGGAATACCATATTCCAAGCCCTTTGATCCCTTAATGTAGAAGCTGCTAGATCTTGTGTTATCCTGATTGGTTTCCACAATACTCGAATTGTTTCTTTCTGGCTGTTTGCAGTATTTTCTTCTTGACCTGGGAACTCTGGAACTTGGCTTCAATATTCCTAAGAGTTTTCCTTTGGTGATCTTTTTCAAGAGGTGATTGGTAGATTCTTTCAATTTCTATTTTACCCTCTGGTTCTAGAATATCAGGGCAGTTTTCCTTGATAATTTCTTGAAAACTAATGTCTAGGCTCTTTTTTTGATCATGGCTTTCAGGTAGTCCAATAATTTTTAAATTATCTCTCCTGGGTCTATTTTCCAGGTCAGGGGTTTTTCCAATGAGATAATTCACATTGTCTTCTATTTTTTATTCTTTTAGTTTTGTTTTATAATTTCTTGATTTCTTATAAAGTTAGGAGCTTCCATTTGCTCCATTCTAATTTTTAAGGAATTATATTCTTCAGTGATCTTTTGGACCTTTTTTTTTTTCCATTTGGCCAGTTCTGCTTTTTAAAGCATTCTTCTCCTCATTGAGTTTTTGGAGCTCTTTTGCCCTTTTGGTTAGACTATTTTTAAGGTGTTATTTTCTTCAGCATTTTTGGAGAGATCTCCTTGGCAAGCTGTTGACTCTTTTTTTCATGATTTTCTTGCATCACTCTCATTTCTCTTCCCAATTTTTCCTCTACATCTCTCACTTGATTTTCCAAATCCTTTTTGAGCTCTTCCATGGCCTGAGGCCAATTCATATTTTTCTCAGAGGCTTTTGATGTAGGATCTTTGACTTAGTTGTCTTCTTCTGGATGTATGTTTTGATCTTTGTCACCAAATTAAGATTCTATAGTCTGAGGTTTTTTACACTGTCTTCTCATTTTCCCAGCCAATTACTTGGCTTTTTAGATCTTTTTCCAAGGTAGAACTATGCTTCCAGAGTGGAGAGTGCTCTGTCCCAGGCTTCGGGGGTTTTGTGCTGCTTTTTTCACAGCTACTTTTGGGCACCTGTAAATTTTCAGTTCTTCCAAGGTGGTATGATCCAATGAGAAGCCTTTAGTCATCTCTTGGCCTGTGCTCTGGTCTGTGAGTTACCTCAAGCACTCTTCTGCAGTGTAACTACTGGGAGGACTACCTCTCCACAGCCACCACAACGTCTGCCACACCAGCACTCCTCCTCACCCCAGGACCACCAACCAGGACTGCTACCCAGATCCAAGCAGGGCAAAGCAAGAGAATCCTGCCTCAGTTCCGGCAAAGAGATCCCTGCACTCCCTCTCTGATCAGTCACTTGATTCCCCCCAGCTTTTGTGGGCCTGGAACTCTGGAAGCAGCTTCAGTCGCTGACACTGCTGTTGCAGCTACCTCCACCACCCTGGGGCTGGGGACCGACTGTGCCCTTCTCTCACCCAAGTCCAACAGAGTTTCCCATTGACCTGCTAAATTGTCTTTGGTGTTTGTGGGTTGAGAAGTCTGGAAACAGCCACAGCTTCCAGTGATTCAGGGCTCTGAGGCCTGTTCTGCCAGTTCTGCTCAGGCTTGGTCCGTCTTGGCATGGCTCACACTGGGTCATGCTTGATTCCCAGCACTGTGTGATAAACCGTTTCCAGCAACCAACCACCCAGGCCATCTTGGGCTGCAGACTTGTTTTACTCTGTTTTTTCACAGGTTCTGAAGCTCTAGAATTTGTTTAGTGTCATTTTTACAGGTGTTTGGAGGTGTTTGGAGGAGAGCTTAAGGAAGTCCTTGATCTCAGTCTGCCATCTTGGCTCTACCCTCTCAAAGACAGTTTTTAACATTCATTTTTCAAAAATTTTGAATTCCAATTTTTCTTCTTCTCTCATGTCAGCTTTGGTAACAAATAACCAAAAAAATCACAGTGGTTTTGCAACCACTATTACCTCCAAAATTACCAAAGAATTCACACAGGTTAAAAGCAAAAAGCTTTCTTTATTACATTGGGTGATAGAATTAGACATATGTTGGGGCCTCTTCCAGTACGAGGCCCAAAGTAGTGAGGCTAAACCTTGATTTATATATCTATGATAAATTTACACATATATATGTGTGTCTATATATATATGTATATATATATATATATATGTGTGTGTGTATATATACATATATATACACATATATACATATATACATATATACATATATACATATATACATATATACATATATATACATATATACATATATACACATATATATACATATATATACATATATATACATATATATATATACATATAAACAAAGAATCAAGCAATGTAGTGTAACAACAGTGGTAAGACATAACAGCAACAGTGAGGCAAGGTTGTCTAGTGACAAAAACTCCATTCATAGCAGGGCTTCATGTCTGGGTCTGTTGGTACTTGCCCAAGCTCAGGAACCATCAGTTGTGTAATTTAATTGCAACAGAATTCATCTAGAGGGGCAACTAGGTGGCAGAGTGTATAGAGCACCAGCCCTGGAGTCAGGAGGACCTGAGTTCAAATCTGACCTCAGACACTTGACACATATACTACCTGTGTGACCTTGAGCAAGTCACTTAACCTCAGTTGCCTTGCCTTCCTCCCTCCAAAAAAAAAAAAAAAGAATTCATCGAGAAGGTGAGCTCAAAGGATTGTTATTCCAAGCTCAAGGCACAGCTTGCTTGCTGGGTCTTAGCTCTGGAAAATAGGGTGTCTCCTAATAGTAAAAAAGAGAGGGGTAAAAAGAGAGGGATGGCCTTGGATCCTGACACTCACTTCCTCACTTTCTAAAACAGCAAGCAATTTGATATAGATTATATATGTTCAGCAAAGTATTTTGGCAAGGTCTCTCATATTATCCTTGTAGAAAAAGTTGGAGAGATATGAGCTAAAGGTGACAAATCTGGGTGCATTCACCTGTATTTAAGTGACTTTAACCCGAAAGGAACCATTAAGAGGTCAATATTCCCTGGAAAGGTTCGGGTGGAATGTCCCAGGGATCTGCCTTTGGATGAATATTGGTTAAACATTTGTATCAGTGACCAAGATAAAAGTACTGATCGACATGTTCTTCCCAGAACCTCCACTTTAAGGAAAGTGCCCAAGCCAACCATACCTTCACTCAAAGGTGTGCCGGAGCCATATTGGAGACACTCAAGAGTAAATTGTTCAATTTTCAGTAAGAGCAATTTTACCTCAGAAATCACTGAGACATCACTCAGAAAACACTCCAAATCAGAGCTTGATATATTATATCATTGATGTCTAAGAAAGTGGAGAAAATATTAATGATATAGATTAAACTTATTAGACAGTTGTTGAACATTTCTCAATATAACCTTGCCTTCATTCCTCTCCAGGTCCCATTCCTGACTCTTGTCTTTATCATGCCACAGAAGCCTCCTCACCCTGGAAGTATATTCAGCCCTGGCATCTTTTTCTTCTCTTTGGTTGGTTCCTCCTAGAACCTCCATTTTAAGGAAAAATGCCCAGGCAAGTCATGTCTTCATGCCTTTATAGTCTCCAGTCCTGACAAAATGGACTTACTCTACCATGCTCAATACTGAGTATCTTCTCCTCTCTATCCCCACTCTTTCTTCAGCTTCCTTTTACGGGTTTTCTTCTTCCATTAGAAGCTCCTTGAGGGCAAGGACTGTCATTTTTATCTGCTTGCATTTGTTTTGTTAGCACTTAACACAGTGACTGGCATGTAGTGAAGGCTTAATAAATGCTTGCTGACTTGACTTAACCTATCAAATCTGCAAATAAAGCAAAGCTGAAAAGGATAGCTAACACATTAAATGACATTTATGATCCAAAAAGACTTCAACAGGCAACAACAGTGGAATTAATCCAAGAAGATAAATTATGATCAGTTTAAAAGTCCTTTGGATCAAAAAAACCAACTGCACAGACATTAGGTGGGGTAATTATGACTAGAAAACCATTCTGATTCTGTGAAAAATACCTGCTGGCATCAGTGGCCCTGAACTCAATATGAGTGAATAGAGTAAAGAAGCAGCCAAGAAAACAAGCGTAGTCTTAGGTTGCTTTAAAGTGAGGCCAGGTATCTAGAACTACAGAGATTCCAACCTCACTATACTATGCCCAAGTCAGGCCACATGTTAGAGCAATAGTTCTAAGTGTGACATTTTAGAAAAGGTATTGATAAACTGTTGGGCAGGTAGATGGTGGAATGAATAGACCACCAGTCTTGGAGTATGGAAGATTTGAGTTTAAATCTGGCCTCAGACACTTACTAACTGTGTGAGCCTAGGCATATCACTTAAGCCTGTTTGTCTCAGTTTCTTCACCTGTAAAATGAGCTGGAAAAGGAAATGGCAAACCCCTCCAGCATCTTTGGCAAGAAAACCCCAAAAGGAATTACAAAGTCAGGCACTACTGAAAAACAACTAAACAACCATTGATAAACTGAAGTGTATGCAGAGGAGGTCCACCTGGGGGGTGAGATGTCTGCAGACTATACCATATAAGGATTTCTTGAAAGAACTAAGGGGTGTTAGTGAGAGGAGAAGGGAAAGAAAAGGGGAATAGTACCTACTATATGCCAGGCACTATGTTAAGTAGTTTTGCAAATATCTTATTTTATCCTCACAACAATGCTGAGATATTATTATCCTCATTTTACAGGTAAGGAAACTGAGGCAAACACAAGTTAAGTGACTTGCCCAGGATCACATGGCTAGTAAATATATGAGGTCAAATTTGTAATGAGGTCTTCTTGACTCAAGGCTCAGTACTAGGACAGAAAAGAGAGGACTTAAGATGAACATAATCACTGTTTTCAAGTATTTGAAGGTCTATCGTGCAAAAGGAATAAGACCTATTCTTTTTGGCCCTAGAGGACAAAACTAGGAGCAATAGGAGGTGGAGGGACAAGTTTGGACTTCATATAATGAAGACTTTTCTAGCTTTCTAAATATGGACTGGGTTGCCTTAGGAACAAATGAATTCCTCATAACTGGAAGTCTTTAAACAGAGGCTTCATGCAGGTAGACAGGGATGTTGTAGGGGAGATTCCTGTTCAGGTAAGAGTTAGGCCAAGTGACATCTATGGTTTCTTCCAACTCTTTGATTCTATGCCTTAATTATAGCATTTGATATTTGTAATAGCCTGAGATACTGGCATCAATAATAATAATAATGCTTATTATTATTAATAGCAGTTACTATCTTCTAGTAACTGTGCTAAGTGCTTTACAAATATTTCATTTGATCATCACAAAAACTCTGGAAAGTAAATTATCCCCATTTTACAGCTCAGTGAAATGAGGCAGAAAGAGATTAAGTGACTTGCCCAAGGTTACTAGAAAGTATTGAGGCAGGATAGGAACTCAAGTTTTGCTGATTTCAGGATCAGTGCTCTATCTACTGCACCACCTAGATGCATTCATTCCGTCTTGTCCTCTATGTGTTCCACTCTTGACTGGATTTTCTCAGCTTGGAAGTTCACTCTAACCCTGTGGCCTTCTCAGCCTGGAAGTTCACTCTGCCCCTGTGGTCTCTTTCTCTGATTAATTGATTCCTCTCATAACATCTACTTTAAGGAAAGTGCCCAGGCCGATCATGTCTTCATTCCTATTGACATTCCTCTCCTGACTCTCCAAACTTGCTCTGCCATGTCCCTGCACAGGTACCTTTTCTACCCCTCCCCCCTTTTCAGCTCCCTTTTATGCATCCCCAATTGGAATGCCATCTTTTTGAGGGCAGGGACTGTTTTTTTCTTTTTGTTTGTGTTTTTATTCTCTGTGTATAGCATTGTGCCTATCATATAGTAAATAATAAATACTTGCTGACTTAATGACTTGACTTGGTTTCTAGTTGAGTTTGGATGCCTAGAAAAGTTTGTTAAGGTAATTTTAGGATGATATAACCAATGAATTTGGAGTTCATAGCATCAGGACAGCCTATCACTATGAAATTAAAACAAGTCATAATTGACCCAATTTTATTCTATCTCATTTATAAGGATGGTGACTCAAGAAATAACTGTATTCCCCTCCCCAAAGAAAGATACTGGATATTTATAGTTATTTCTTAAAGAGATTCTACAAACTCTTCTAGATGTCAGGCAGTGATCATTGTTAGAAGTCTTTGAGGCAGTCAATTCAAAGTTATTTTTCTGCTAATAAATGTCATTTGAGAATACAAATAAAAATAAAACTGAAAGAAATGAAATCTTTTTAAACATAGGCCTTGGCCTTGACAATCAATCTAAAGACTAAGGCCACATTTTTCCATGTAGCCTATGGATTCTCCCTCCATCTATGGATGTGCATGAATTGAAATTCACAAAGTAGGGGATTTTTAAGGTAGTATACTTATGCCACCTCATTTTCCTCTACCAAGTTGTATTTCTGGGCACTTCTAAATTTGACTCATGCCTAAGTTTTCATATTTTCACCTTGCTAATGGATCTGGGGGAAAATGTTCTTGAGAGAGTAAATAAATGAGTCACAAATGAATACTGAAATAACAAGAATAGCAACAGCACATTCCCAAAGGAAAACAAGTTCTTTCCAAGTTTCTTCGCACCTCCAAATGCCAATAATTTTGTACTCAAGGTGTTCCAAACTGTGAATCCAATAGCAAAAGCCTTGTCTTACCCTCTTTAGTACAGTGTATTATATATAAAGGGCAGCATCTGTGGCTAAGATTACCTGCTTCTCCTGCTTATTCCTATATGTCTGGTCTGCATCCTGTTTCTTTCCATGTAGTTCCCTATATAACCAAGACTGTACAGGTCTCCAACTTTTCAATAACATGTCTGTTACTCCTGTGTCAGAGGGAAAACTAAACAAACAACAAAAACAAAAATAACCTCGTTGCCTCGTTGTTTTACATTGGGGAAGGAAAAAGCAAATCTTCCCAGCTGCTGTCTGGGAAAGGAATTGTCATTTCTCCTTTCTTCCCAACTCCCTCAGCCTCCCTTTCCCTCTGGAGGGCTGGAGAGTGGAGCACTAAACCCCTCCCAAAGCTTTCCTTTATACAGGGTGTCCCTAAAGTCTGGATACACAGGAATATTGACAGCAATGTGGAGTTGTTGCATTGAGTTCAGGCGAATCTTGCAAAGAACATCAATCTTTACATCACAAATGATGGAAAGCATATTGAAGATGTTATTTGTTAATATTCCAATTAAATAAAATGTGGTTGAAAATTTCATTCATTTCATTTCTTGAAAATATGCATTTTTGCCTATATGTCCAGACTTTAGGAACACCCTGTAGGGGGCTGGGACCTGGACTTTCCAAATAACTTTCCTCTTTCCATCTGTAACTGCCTTGGTTTGGACTCCATAGAATGCTACCCACTGGTTAGACACACACACACACACACACACACACACACACACCCCAACCCTTTCCAGTTTCATTTTATTTGTAGTCTTTCCACATTAGATTTTAAGCTCCTTAAGAGTAAGCATTGTCTCTTTTTCTTGTTTCCATTCCCAGCACTTAATATAGTGCCTGGAGCATAGTAGGTGCCTAATAAATGAATACTTGTTAGGGAAAATTTAATGTCCATATAACACAAAATAAGCCTCTCTCCCTCTCTTTGGGGTGTAGTCCCCAAATTCCAGAGTCCCAGATTCTGAGGAGTTGTGAAGACTCGAACTTTCCAATATTTCTAATGATATCTCAATTGTCAAGTAGAAAACCTTAAAGAGAAAGCTGTCATGTTCTTCTATCCACCCTTTGGCCAAATATCCAACCAGGTCACTCACATACAACTCTAGCCCTACCAAATCAAAAAACCTCTGTATTAATTCCTCCATTAAATAAATAAATAAAAACCTCCATTAATCCCATGATCAAATATAAAATCCTCTGTTTTGCTTTTAAACATCCCTTTACAACCCAGTCCTTTTTTGCTCTTTTATGCCTTACTGCCTTCCTCATACTCTATGATCCAGGGACACTGGTCTTGCTATTCCTCCCACATGATACTCAGTCTCTCTACTCTCTGCCTTTCTACTGGCTTTCATCTACTTCTGGAATGATATCTCACCTCACTTCTACCTTCTGGCTGCTTTAGGTTCCTTCAAGACTCAGCTCATATCCTACCTTCTGCAAGAGGGCTTTCCCAGTTCCTCCACTGCAAATGCTGTCCCTTGAGATTACCTCTCATTTCAACTGTCTATATTTTATATGTACTTAGTGGTTTGGTTTCTGTTTGGGTTTTTTTATGTTTTCTTCTCCATTGGAATGAATTTCTTGATGTTCAGGGCCACATTTTTTTCCTTTGTTTGTATCCCCAACATTTTCTACAGTGCTGCCCATAATAAGTACTTAATATAGACTGGTTGACTGGCTGATGACATCTTGTTGCAAGGTATTTCAACCACCCAGAACACATGCTTGTCCACTTCTAGATCAAGGTAGATATTGATGCAGTGACAATTTCCAATCTTTTATACAAGCAGGAAATGTTTGAACCCAAACCATTGAGAAATTCCACTAATATCATATCATGATTAACATCACTTGGAAAATGTATCCTCAATAATGAGATCCTTTATGTCCACTATGTCAGTCATTATGTCAGCACTGGAAGCACAGCAAATATTACTTGAAAAGTTAGAGGGAAATGATTGCAGGTAAGTAGTACCTCTAAAGAAGTTCCTAAAATAGTACAATGCATATGTTACCACTGTAGAAACAAGAAGTCTGTGCAGCAATTTGGACAATGTGCTGGGTAGTATATGGGGCATGTATAGAACTGTGTAGAACTGAAGAAAAGAAAAAAGAGAAGCTGTGGGGCAAAGCCATTGATGTGTCTCAGTGGAAAGGAACAGCATGGGATAGTGGGAAGAGCAGTGAATTCAAGTCTAAGGACTTGGGTTCAAATATTAGCTTTGACACTAATTACCTGTGTGACTTGAGCAAGTTACTGGGCTTCTCTGTGCCTCTGTTTCCTTATCTATATAATAAGAGGATTGGATTCTATAACTTCCAAAGTCCCTTCCAGCTCCAAGTTCATGATCTTATAAAGAAATGCAATACATGCCCAGTGGCTTTACTATCACAATTTAACAAATGTTTGTTGAGTGATAGCTAAGGACACTGTACCAGGCACTGAGAGAATACTAAATGGACTAGTCTCTGGCCTCAAGCAGCTTACCATCTAGAAGTTTACACATTTTGACACAAATAAGGATACTATCAATAGATATATTTACAAACTGGAAAGAACAATCATAAAGGTGCCACAGAGAACATATTTAGGGAAATTAAGCATGTATTATATATTATAAAATCAAAGATGTGGTTCCTGGATTATTTTCAGTTCTTCCCTACAATGAGAATCTCACCATTCTAATATTAGCCATCTTTGGCTGTAGGTGTCGACAGAAGGTTGAAGATGACAACGTTGAGTGTGTGATTAGCAGCCAGAGAAATATACCTTGAACCCAAATCTTATACAGAGTTGCACATATGGCCCTTCTTTACTTGAACAAAGACCATATGTTTGAGTTCTGTCTCCTACTGCTCAATCTCAGAGCTTGCATTATGTGCCATATGGAGAAGAGAGAAGCTGCCTATCTGTGATGTGCAGTGATCCACAGACAGTCACGTAATATCAACCTCATTTAGGTCTGTCAACTTGAGGAAACGAGTCCTCACCCAAATTAGACTTGGATCAACTTTTCTGAAAACCAAATACCTCAGCATATTCTCTTTGATATGCCTAGACTTAGACATAACACTCAAAGAACACTCCAATTCTCTGACAGGCTATTTTCCTAATAATATAACTGCAGCTACTGAAGAAGCAAAGAGTAAAATCTCCTCAGATAATAACACCAAGCACTTGTAGAGTGCTCTCACTGAGGACTTTGAAGTACTTCAAAGATGTTGGTAAATGAATAGTGGTCAGGCAGGCGAAGGACTCACTTTCATGATGAAAAGAAAGAGGAGACAAGTGATTTCCCCAGAACTAGGTCATGCTGACAGAAACAACACTTTATTGTCTCATGATGTAGTAAATTCCCTTCCTAGTGAAGTGAAGGCCATGAAGATAAACCATGAAACTGCAACTCATGAGTTGTGGTTCCTCATGGTTTCTGTTCGAATTATTGTTTCTGTGCAAATACTCACCATATAAAATGAGCATGGACACAAATTCCTTAAAGCATTGAGGAAATGTATAGGATATATTACTTTTTATCTTCTAACATTCCCACTATATGAACTGTAGACAACCCATATTTTGATTCATGGCAAAATCCCAGAACAATTTATTAAAGGGGTGGTTTGTTAATATCTAGAAAAGGAAGAGGCAATCACAAAAAGCATTAAGGAGAAGTCAGAACAGATTTACTTCATCTTCTTTCATAGCAAGGTTAATAGATCAGAGGGATGCTGTAGATATATTTTATCTGTGTAACCTGGAAGTCAAACCCATTCACATATGCCTCTATGCATTTCTAGAGAATGATAATTTGATACTCTGTGCCTGTGTGAGGTGCATGATCAGAGAGAGCTTAGGAGAGGAAAGATTCTAGTTGTCTGGAATCTAGTTTTGAGAGAGAACATATATGGTTCCAGGTTCTCTTTAAGGAAGAGAGTACTGAGGGAGGGAAAGACTTCATGAAAATTTTGACATGTATATTATATATACACACATACACGTATACGTGTGTGTGTGCATATTATATACATATTTATGTCTAGACCCTCAAATCTTTACTCCCAGCTTACCATACTAAAGACTTGAGGGAATTCCTCCTTGAGTGAAATTAAATAAGAGTTGTACTAGAGTCAGCTCAAATCAGCTCATGAGAGCTGGTTGTTAAATTTTCAGTGTATTTACACAACAGAAAACAGTAAATGTTACAAATCAGGGCTTGATTTATTGTTTTATTAATTATATAAGTGAGAAACAGATGGAAAAAAAATATTTATAATGTGGTGGTGTTTTTCAGACATTTTTTAGTTGTGTCTGACTCTTCATGACCCCACTTGGGGTTTTCTTGGTGAAGACACTAGAGTGGTTTGCCTTGTCCTTCTCCAGCTCAGTTTACAAATGAGAAAACTGAGGCAAACCAGGTTAAGTGCCTCACCCAGAGTCACACAGCTAATAACTGTCTGAAGCCAGATTTCAACTGAGGTCTTCCTGCCTCCATGGCCTGTGCTCTATTTACTGCACCAACTAGCTGCCCCAATTTTAATATAGATTAAACTTAAAAGTACGTTGTACATCCAGTTTTTTTAGAAAAAATATGAACATAGATTAAACTTAAAAGTATGTCGTACTTACATTTTTTTTTGCCCCTGGAAAGTTGGTTATTAAATCTTTGCCAGGATACTCCCAAATCAGGGACTGTGTATGCGTGTGTGAGCGTGTGTGTGTGTGTGCACGCGCATGCCTCACTGAGCCATCTTATTCCTAGTGGGAAAGCTTATACACTCTGTGTACTATCTGATATATTCTAATTGGTATAATTTCTCTGATTTCTGTTTGCTCTTGCCTTGGATAAAGGAGATTTTTTTGCTATTCATTATCTGTGATGGTCTTTGTGTAACTGGCATTTGTGGGAAGGGAAGCACATCTTTGGATATATAACTTAGGTCCCTCTGCCATTAAAGAGATAGAGCTTTTCTGGTAGAAGAGATTAAAAAGTGTGGATTAAGAAAACTGAAGTTAAGAGGATTTAAAATTTAACATGAGCTTTTGAAAATTACAATATGTAGAAACTCATTCAGTATTTCAATGAACATGTGATCTCTGTGATGCTACTATTCCTTGTAATGCTGATAGACTGATGGAGCATTTATTAAACACTAAAAGGACCAGAATTTAAGAATCTCCCCAAGAATCAAGTTGCATCAATTGACAATACGCTTTTTTATTCATAAGGTGAAGAAAATAGAGATAGTAGGATGCACAGTTTTATTTCAAAGCAAAATTATGTCTGCTTGTAATTAGTTGCAAAGCTAGGAGAAATCATGGTAAATTACAGTAAAATTATTTTTTTAATTGCATCATTTGAAGTATCTCTTCATTCTTGTATGTAAGTACTTACTGTGTGTCACTTTAAGTACTAGGGATGTATAAATACAAGAAAAAGACACTCCCTTAATGCAAGGAGCTTATATTCAAAATACAGCTAGTGTAAACACTTCCTCAAATGGCAGTTCCAGGAAGAAACTCATGCAGACCTTCATCATCCCACTCCTGGACTATTGCAATAGACTACTGGTTGATTTGTCTGACACAAGTCTCTCCCTATTCTAGTCTATCCTCCACTAAACTAGCAAAATGATTTTTTCTTATTCACAGGTCTGACCATAACACACATATCCCTATCATACATTCAACACACTCCAGTGATTCTCTGTCACCTCTAGAATAAAATATAAAATTCAAAACTATTCATAACCCTCATAGCCTTCATGTTGCCCTCCCCTTTCCAAGCTTACACCCCATCACATACCCTTGCACTCCAATCACACTGATTTCCTTGCTGTTACTTGTCATCTGACTCCAGGTATTTACTCATATGCCTGGAATAGTCTTCCTCCTCATTTCCACCTTACAGTTTTCCTCAAGTCTAGGCTAAAATCCTACCTTCTACACGAAACCTTTCTCAATTGCCCTTAATTCTAGTGCCTTCCTTCTACTGTTTGATTTGACTTTGTCCTGTATATAGCTTGTTTGTACATAGTTTTCTGCATGTCATCTCCTCCATTAAACTGTGAACTCCTTGAGAACAGAAATTGGCTTTTCCCTTTCTTCGTATTCCCAGAAATGATGATCATCTCTTTTCATCCTATGGGATTCTCTTCTATATCTTTTTATCATCTCTACATAGAGTATATACCCAATGCAGGAGAGGGCTTGCCCTGGTTGCTTTTCATTGGATTTTTGTTTTTAAATATATAGCAGAGAAATAGATAGAGTCTCATAGAAATAGCAATGAATTCGGTATCAGAACATACTAGATATAATAAACATTTAAAAATTTGGAAATAATTCTATTCACCTTGTTAGAATTTAGAACTTTCTGGGGGAAATTTGGGTGAGAGAGAATTGAATGACCTATATTTATCAAGAAAGAAAGGAAAAAAAGAATCTAGGGAAATCAAAATTGATACACACACACACACATGCACACACACATATATACATCTTCCCTTGCAGCCAGCAGGTATATATAAACAATAGGCCTACCTTTAAAGGGCCAGTGCCAGCCACTGAGGATACCAAGGACATAAGGTCAAAAAGAGTAACCACACATACTACACATAGTTTTCCTGGCTTCTTTTAAGACCAAGCTCTAATTCTATTTTCTGCAATAAGCCTTACCTAGCTCCCAGGAATTGGTGCCTTCTCATCTGAGTTTAACTTCCTTCTAGTCTGTGTCTATCTTATGAACCATTTAGTTTTTTATATGTGGTCTCCCATCAGATTGCAAATTCCTTGAAGATAGTAGCTAGCTTGTTCGTTCATTTTTTTTCCCTTTCTTTGAATTTCTGGTGCTTAGCACGTTTGTTAGCACATAGTAAGTTTTAAGAATGCTTGTTGACTAACAAAGTGACTCCTTTAATTTGTTCAAAAATAGCCACCATAGCATATTCAAGGACCTCCCTGAAACTTTTTGGTTTAAGCTTTTGGAGAGTAAATCTAAAATGTGATCCTTTTCATCTTCTTTTCTTTTCTTTATCTCTCTGTTCTCTTTACACTTTGTTCAGCCTCCCCTCTCCTCTCCTCCTCCCCGTAAAAAGCCACAAGAGCAAAGCTGACCTAGAAGAATTAAAGAAAGCCCCAAAGAAAAACCCTTAGGGGTAGAGTAGAAAAACTGCTTAGAGGTTGACAACTTTTTCGCCAAGGCCAAATTACCCCCATCCCACCCACATGGACACACAAATCCTCCTATAAAAGTTGTACATCTTCGAAGTCCTTTCCTCCAGAACCCAGAGATTCATAGAATCAGAGATTTAAATCTAGAAAGGATTTTAGAGGTCATCTAATCCAATTCCCTCATTTTATTGAAGAAGGAAACTCAGGACAAAATGCTTAAATGACTTGCCAAAGATAACACAGCAGAGGCGGGAATTTAATTGAGGTCCTCTGACTCCAAGATTGTCATTCTTTTGACTTGACTAACCATGCTACCTCAAGTTAGAGGGGTGTATATCTAATCTTCTCTTGGCCCTACCCAGCTCCAGCCGCGTGGGTACCTCCTATCTAAGCTGCTACCCAGAAGAAGATTTGGAGATAGGAACCACGGTTGGCCCTAAATCTTTAAACCTTTGTATAGCAGAAGAGCTGGGTACAAGTTGTGTGTAGGGAAATGGAAAAGAGGAGAGAGAAAATGTCTATTTCAGCTTCCTCATTCTAGGCTCCTTAGAGCCTAGGTCCTTAGTCATCTTTAGTCTGGCCAGTGCTGGCATGGTACTTCTACCTTTGTGTAACTGAAGCTTTAGTGTCCCAGGACAGGAAGTCCCTGGGAATAATGGTCACTGAGGGACAGAGACAGGAAGGGTCATCTAATTGGCACTGGAAGCAACTGCCATAAACTTACACTGCCACTGGCCTCTACAACCAAAGAGAAGAAGAAATAGTTATTCATAATGACTCAAAAGGTAGAGGAACAAGATTTAGAGTGACCCAATAGCAATATATTTCCTTTTTTATTCTCCTGCCCTCCTAGGCTGAATCATCAAGTACTGTAAACACCTGCTCCCACTCCCTTATCTTGTTAGAGGAATCTGGCTGGAAATGAGTGAATGAACTTATCAAAAGAACATTCAGTAATGGCTTCATGTCAACTTTGGGGAATGTCTAGAAGAGCAATTCTGGTAAGCTATCCTCTGGGAGGTTTAACAATTTTAATCAATGACTTATATGAAAGCATAGAAGGTATGCTTGTCAAATATGTTTATCATAAAGATAGGAGGGGCAGTTAATATATTCAGTGATAGTTAGGACCCTGTCAGCAATCTTGACAAGTTGGAGCATTGGGATGAATCAAATAAAGATGGAATTTAATAGAGATAGAAGTACGACTTTTAACATAAAGTCAAAAAACCATCTTCAGGAGCCTAAAATAGGAGGGTCATGTTTAGATAACAGTAATTCTTAAAAACTCCAGGAAATCTAGCTGTCTGAACATTCACTTTAATTCAATTGTGTGACATAGTAGACAAAATAACCAATGCAATTTTAGATTGAGGTAAGAAAATCATAGTAACCAAGACAAGGGAGGGGATTGCTACACTCTACTCTAGTTGTATCACAGCTGGGAAAGTTTGTTCAGATACATGTGCCATATTTTGGGAAGGACGTTGATAAGTTGGAAAGTATCTGGAGGAGGATGATTAGGATGAGAAATGGCCTCAAGGATATGCTCTGAAAGGATTAGTTGAAGGATCTGTGAATATTATCCTGGAAGAAGAAGTCTGGATCTGGAGTTAGGGGCATGGTACCTCTTTTCATGGGGGAACCAATTGAGATTTTTGAGTAAAGGAGTGATATGCCAGAGCAGAGCATTAAGAAGTTAATTTTTAACAGATATGCTCAATATGGATTGGAGAAAAGAGAATGTATCTACACAAAATCATCACTGGTTTGACTGAACTTATCAATTATTTTTATTTTTTTAATATATAATTAATTTATTTATTTTTAGTTTTTGACATTCATTTCCATAAGATTTTGAGTTTTGAATTTTCTTCCCCATCCTCTTTCTCCCTCCCCAAGATGGCATGCAGTCTGATATAAACTCTACTTATGCATTCACATTAAACCTATTTTCACATTAGTCATGATGTAAAGAAGAATTAGAACTAATAGGAGGAACCATGAGAAAGAAGAAATAAAATAAAACAAAAGAAAAGAAAAGGAGAGCAAATGGTGTGCTTCCATCTGCATTCAAACTCCAGAGTTTTTTCTCTGGATGTGGATACCATTCTCCACTGTGGGTCTTTTGATATTGTATTAGATCTTTGCATTGCTGAGAAGAGCTAAGTCTATCAAAGTCAGTCATCGCACAATGTGACTGTTAGTGTGTACAATGTCCTCCTGGTTCCGCTCATTTCACTCAGCATCAGTTTATATGTCTTTCCAAGTTTTTATGAAGTCTGCCTGCTCATCATTTCTTATAGCACAACAGTATTTATTCCATCACATTCATATACCACAACTTGTTCCCCAATTGATGGGCATTTCCTTGATTTCCAATTATTTGCCACCACGAAAAGAGCTGCTATAAATACTTTTGTGCATACGGGTCCATTTCCCACTTGTGTAATCTCTTTGGGATACAGCCCTAGAAGTGGTATTGCTGGGTCAAAGGCTATGCACAATTTTTTGGCCCTTTGGGCATAGTTCCATATTGACTTCCAGAATGGTGGGATCAGTTCACAACTCTACCACCAATGCATTAGTGTTTCAATTTTCCCACTTCTTCTCCAACATTTATCATTTTCCTGTTTTGTCATGTTAGCCAATCTGATAGATGTGATGTGGTACCTCAGAGTTGTTTTGATTTGTATTTCTCTAATCAATAGTTATTTAGAACATTTTTTCATATGACTATAGCTTTCATTTCTTCCTCTGAATTCTTCCTCTGAAAACTGCCTGTTCATATCCTTTGACCATTTTTCAATTGGGGAATGATTTGTATTCTTATAAATTCAACTCAGTTCTCTATATGTTTTAGAAATGAGGCCTTATCAAAGACACTGGTTGTAAAAATTGTTTCCCAGCTTTCTGCTTCCTTCCTCATATTGGTTGCATTGGCTTTGTGCAAAAAGTTTCAATTTAATGTCAGGATTGCTACTTCTATCTTTTTTTTTTTTACTTCAGCTGAAGCATAATATATTCTGCTGCAGCCTTTTACCTTTACTCTCTGTATATTCCTCTGCTTCAAATGTGTTTCTTGTAAGTAACATATTGTAGGATTATAATCCACCCTGCTATCTGCTTCCATTTTATGGGAGAGTTTATCCCATTCATATTCACTGTTATGATTATTATCTGTGTCTTTCTCTCCATCCTATTTTCCCCCAATTTGTGCTTTTCTCTCTCCTTTCTGCCTTTCCATCCTCACTAGAGTTTTGCTTTTGACCAGCACCTCCTTCAGTCTGCCCTCCCTTCTACCCAACCCTTCCCTTTTCTTTCCCCTTTGCCCTCCTACTTTCCATAGGGTAAATTACATTTTCTGTACCTACCAGATTATGTTATTCCCTCTTTGAGCCAAATCTGATGACAATAAGGTTCAAATAATACTCATCTCTTGCCCTTTTTTCCCTCTACTGTAATAGGTTTTTGTGCCTTTTCATGTGATATAATTTACCCTTGTCTGCCTCCTCCTTTCCTCTTATACCAGTGTAATTCCTTTTCACCACTTAATCAGACTTTATCAACACATTGAGTCAACTTATACCCATGCCCTCTGCCTATGTATACCCATTTTAGATGGTGTAATAACAATATGGTTCTCAAGAGTTACAAGTGTCATCTTCCCTTGTAGGGATGTAAACAGCTTGCCCTTATTAATAACATGATGTTGTTGTTTTTCTTTCCTGTTTACCTTTTAATGCCTCTCTTGTATTTGAAGATAAAATTTTCTGTTGATCTCTAGTCTTTTCATCAGGAAGATTTGAAATTCCCCTTTTTTGTTGACTATCTATCTCTTCCCCTGAAAAAATATGCTCAGTTTTGCTGGGTAGTTGATCTTTGTTTGTAATCTAAGCTCCTTTGCCTTACAGAATATCATATTCCATGCCCTCCAATCTTTTCATGTGGAAGCTGCAAGATCTTATGTAATTGTGACTGTAGTTCCATGAAATTTAAATTGTTTCTTTCTGGCCGCTTGCGTTATTTTCTCCTTAACTTGGTAATTTTGGAATTTAGCTACACTATTCTTTGGCATTCTTAATTTGGGATCTCTTTCAGGAGGTGATCGATGGATTATTTTGATGACTATTTTACCTTCTGGTTCTAGTACTGCAAGGCAATTTTTCTTGATGATTTCCTGATACTGCCAAGGCTTTTTTTTTTTATCATGTTTTTCAGGTACACTAATAATTTTAAAATTTTTTCTCCCGGATTTATTTTCCAGGTCAGTTGTTTTTACCAATGAGGTATTTTACATTTTCTTCTATTTTTTCATTATTTTGTTTCTGTTTGACTGATTCTTGATTTCTCATAGAGTCATTAGCTTTCACTTGCCCAATTCTAATTTTTAACAAATTGTTTTCTTCTATTAGATTTTGCAGCTTCTTTTTGATTTGGCCCATTTAATTTTTAAGGAGTTCGCTTCAATGATTTTTTGTGCCTCCTTTCCATTTGGCCAATTCTACTTTCTTAAGGACTTGTTTTCTATTATAATTTTCATCCTACTTTTTCCAAACCATTGACTCTCTCTTGCATTCTTCTGATTTCTTTTCCCAATTTTTCTTCTACCTCTCTTATATGACTTTTAAAATCCTTCCTGAGCTCCTCCAAGAAGGCTTTTTGGGCTTGAGACCAGTTTATATTCCACTTTGAGTTTTTGGATGTGGATATATTGACCTCTTTTGAATTTGTGCCTTGATCTTCACTCTCCCCATAAGAATCTATGTTCATTGTTTCTGCTTTTTGGACATGGTGTTTGCCTAATTCCTGACTTTTAGAGTTGAGCTGTCCTGCTGGAGCATAAGGGGCACTGACCTAAGCTTCTTGTGCAAGGAGCTTGAGACCTGGTCACCGGTTTTGTGTGCTGGGGCCATAGGTACTGGCAACTGGAGGCTATAGGAGTCTGGCAGCTTACCTGGTACTGAACTGGGGTCAGCAACACTGGAGCTCTTTGGGTGAGGGTGGGGAGTCTGGCCCCTGGGGGATGCCTACTCACACAGGCCTTGCACTTGAATGTCTGAAGAATGTCTGCCAGCCTGGAGCTGAACCTCCTAGAGTTGTGCTTCCTGGAGTTGTGCTGAAGCATAGGGAGATTTGGCTGCTGGAGAACACTGGTCCACTGGTGGTTTTCTGAGCTGGTGTCTACTGGTTTCCCTGCCTATAGTGAAACACTTAAGGGGTCCTGGTGTTGGCACTTGCCTGCTCCACCACCCTGGGGCTCAGGATCTCCCCCTTGTTTGCTGAGGTGGTTCTTGTCGTTGGCTTGCTGGGACACCTCCCATTCTGTACAGCTCCCCCTGCCCCAGAGCCAGAGGGGCCTTTCCTGGTAATCCCCCAAACTTCCTGAGCTACAAGACTGCTGCACCCTGTCTTTCTGCTGGCTCAGCTGTTCCAGGTTTTTTTCCTGGGGTGATATTTTCTGAGCTTTCAGAGGTCAAGAAGGGAGAGTGACAATTGGGTATCTTACCCCACAGGAAAGAAGGAGGAAGGAGATAAAAAAGGGGGGACGAAAGAAGGGAGGCCAGATAGGGGGAGGAGGTAATCAAAAACAAACACTTTCAAAAAGGAACAGGGTCAAGGGAGAAAACTGAATAAAGGGGGATAGGATAGGAAGGAGCAAAATATAGTTAGTCTTCCACACCATGAGTTTTGGGGCAGGGTTTTACATAATGATACCCATGTGGCCTATGTTGAATTGCTTGACTTCTTAGGGAGGGAGGGTGGGGAGGGAAGAGGGGAGAGAATTTGGAACTCAAAGTTTTAAAAATAGATGTTAAAAAAAGTTTTTGCATGCAACTAGGAAATAAGATATACAGGCAATGGGTCACAGAAATTTATCTTGCCCTACAAGAAAGTAAGGGAAAAGGGGATGGGGGAGGAGTGGGGTGACAGAAGGGAGGGCTGACTGGGGAACAGGGCAACCAGAATGTATGCCATCTTGGAGTGGGGGGGAGGGTAGAAATGGGGAGAAAATTTGTAATTCAAACTCTTGTGAAAATCAATGCTGAACACTAAAAATATTAAATAAATTAAATAAATTAATATTTCAAAAAAAAATAAGGGAGAGTGAGAGAGATTTACTTCTTACTCTTTCATCTTGTCTCCTGGAAGTGGCTGTATCAGTTATTTTTAGCATCATATACATCCAGACTATGAATTCCTTTATTATCCCTGTACAAGGAACTAATAAGTACAATGACTCCATGAAACATTAGAATCCCAGTTTGTTAGAGTAAGGGATCATTTGGTTCTAACCCCCTAATTTTAGAGGAAGAAACTGAGGACTAGAGAAGGAAAATGACATGACATTAATTTATATTGGGCAAGTAATTTCCCTAGATATT
The DNA here is from genome assembly GCF_011100635.1 of Trichosurus vulpecula. NCBI lineage: Eukaryota > Metazoa > Chordata > Mammalia > Diprotodontia > Phalangeridae > Trichosurus > Trichosurus vulpecula. The sequence continues at coordinate 244,481,036 of NC_050575.1, read as the reverse complement.
TCTAGTTCTCCAAACTCAAAAAAGACAGAACTTTCTCTGTCTGACACCATCTTCAAAATGTGAATTGTCTAGAGACCTGAATTTAGGACAATGATTTGTTATATTTGTATCTCAACTTATTAATCTTTTTTAATTATTATTATTACTACTGCCTCTACCATAAGAATGAAATGGATGTAAAATTTCCTAGAGAATATCTCAGAGAAGGGGGACGTGCATTCTATTTTAGGTATAAGACCCTTAAAATGAGCTTGTTCTAAAACAGATGTGTATGTCAGGATAAACAAGTAAAGAAAGAAGAAAATATGAATTATAGAATAAGCATGACATTTCCTTAGGCTACCAGTACTAAATTAAACTAGATAAATGATCTTTTTTTTTAATAGCATGATTGTGATTGTGATTATAAGTGAAACCAGGAAGTTGCAGCTTAGTGAAAGGATGACTCACTACATTTCCTTAGTGAGGCAAATAAAGATCAGTCAGAGTTAGCTTCAGCATCTGCAGAAAAGAACCACTGTTGGAGTCCTAATGTATTCTATCTGATAGGGAAATAGCATTTTAACCAGACCCAGTAAACAACAAAGAAACCCATGATAGAGAAAACTTGATTTTAAACACATTGAAGGTATTGTTTTTCAAGAGATTTAAAAGAGAAGAGAGCACAATTTAATAAAAGAAAAATTCAATCAAGAGGACATCATTAATGACCTTATACTTGCTTTCTTATCTCTATAAAATCATGAGGAGATTTTAAAATAGAATTAGGTAAGATAATAGTATAATTCATCTGAAGGTCTGAAATTTCTAGGCAAATAATGACAAAAGGTAATAGTGAAAGGAAATATAAAAGTAAATTCGAGGAACAGATCAAATAAGCAATATTCAGAAGCAATCAAACACAATGGCTCGATTTTTTAATATGTCAAAGAATACAAATCACTATGAAAAGGATTCCTTATTCAATAAGAAAGTGTGGGAATACTGGAAAGCAATTTGGCAGAAATTAGGTTTAGACTAGACTCTCAAAACCACAGACCAAAATAAGCCACAAATGGATAAACATTGTCAATGTTAACGATAAAGTTCATACCATTAAAAATCAAAACTAAGTAAAAATCTAGGAAATTGAAAGATGTAGCTTACAGATTTATGGTGTTAGGAAGAATTCATAAATTAAAAAAAGACAGAAGAGGTCACAGAAGACTAAACAAAAAAAATTGAAGGGGGGGATTTTTAAAATTTGCATGGACAAAATCAATGGAAATAAAATAAGGAAAGAACTTGTCAGTTGGGTATTTTTTTTTGTGTCAGCAACACCAAAAGTATCACGCTACCTATCTAATATATATATATATATATATATATATATATAAAATTATATTTTCTTTTTCTTGGCATTATTCCCATTGCATGAATTGTACTTTTGAGAAGTTTGTTCAAATAATTTTATATTTTTATTCTTCATATTAACCTTCTTCAATGCTGCTTACGCTAATACTAATTTTTAGAGGCCTGCAGAATTTCTGGGACTTTGCCACCAAGGGATGTAATAGAAATGATACCTTTTTCCTGTAAAGTAGACTAGACTCTTAAAGGAGTGAAGTCATATGACTTTCTTGCTGCCTGAGGTATAAAGGACCCAGCCCATGGAGAGTTGTTATCATTGCTTTTACTGGAGCTCCTCCTTTCCTCACCTGCCATAACAGATTGCCATTCTTGGCAAGAGGGGAGAGGGGTGGGGACAGGGAGGACCCTCGAAGGATATAGTGTTTTACCTGAGTCAGTACCCTATTTTAACTATAGAAAGTATATTCTTTTAATCTTCTCTTTTCAGTAAAATTGTTTTAAGGGTCCACAGTGACTCATTGCTTTCTAATTCTATATCAACAATGCCGCTTGCTGCTGCTGTGACTGTGTAAGACCAACAACACCAGCACACAGAAAGGCTGCTAGCACAGATTCTTTAAACTGCTTTTCTAAGGAAAGCAACTTTAAGGAGTTAACATTCTTATTTTAATTAAACATACATATACCATTCACTTGGTTCAGGGGGAAAAGCTAGCACCCTGAAATTCAGAGAGAATATAAACAGAAATTGCAAGCAGAAATTGTATAAACAGAGCCAACACACACAGAAATCAGTGACAGGCCTCTATCTGTCTGACCAAAGAATTACATAGTTACCACAGAGAGAGACACCAACATCTGGGTTTTCAAAGCCAGGGGGCTCCAACAACCACCTGGAGTCTTATCTGGCCTAATCACCAACACTCTTCCAATGAGTTTGCCCCCAATGGCAAAATGCTAACCTCTGAGTATATGTACACTTCTTCAGGGTCAAAAGGCATTGCAACCATGTAACTCAAACTCATATGAATTAGGCCCTCCCTTGACATAAGCAGGTCATCAAAGACTCCTGATTCAATTAAAGATTCCTTAGTGCTGAGAAGCACTCCGAAACAAAGACAACAAAAAAGTCCCACTTTACCTGCCCCATTCAGACAAAGACAAGACTCATTATAGTCACTTGATAGCCTTAGCATTACAAAAGAGAAGACAACAAAAAAGTCCCACCCTAATTACCATTACAAATTCCCAAACCTGAATTGCTAGGTTGGTCTAAATTAGACTTGGTCAAGAGTGGTTTTTGGTTTAATACTCTCCTACCTTGCCCCTGTCATCATGGATCTTAAAGTAGGAAGCGATAGAAAAAAGTAATCTGCTCTTGCCTTTTGCCTTCAGTGAAGTAAAACAGGCTGTCCAACCTTAGGTTATCTTAGGGCCTCATCAAAATAAAATAATTTTTTGAGGGCTGCCCCCAGGATAAAAACTACAGCACACTGATAGAAAGTGGGGGAACGCACATCATCAATATGACAGGCGAAGGCGAGAAGTGCTAAAGCAAACACAAAACAACAAAGTGACAATACAACAATATAAAGGTAGGTACATACTGACTAGTCTGCATCATACAGATGGAACGCATTGCACAGATTGACTGAAAAATCTGTGCAATATGTTCTGTTTGTAATACTGTTTAAAAACCCCAAAGAAAATTAACATCAATGAGATTATTTATTAGTGATGGAATTAAAATATCTAATGTGCATTCCATGCAAATTATTATTTTATTTTTTCGCTCATGAAAATTAAAACCCAGAGTCAGGCTAAATAAAATCACACTGCTATGGGCCATGTTTTGGACAGCCGTGAAGTAAGGTATTGATAGAATCCTAATAAAGCTTTCCTTAGCCCTAATATTCTAATTTCCTTATTGACCTCACTGAAGAACAGAAATGTCCTAATTTAACCACACAATCTGGCTTTAACTGCCCCCAGACTCAATCATAGGTCTCACTGAACAGTAGACTCACTGCTCCCAGTTAGCCATTGCCCCCAGACTCAATACACCCATTGTCCCTACTTAGCCCACTACCCCCCTCCCCACTCAATATCCTAACTTCCTCACATGTGCCTCACTGCTCACTGGAAAAACAACAGGTGTGTTGATGAGCTCATGTTTCTCACAGAACAGCAGGTATGTCCACGTGATGGAATCTCAGCCACTACCTCTCGCTAGCCACTTCCCCTAGACCCATTCCTCACATTCCTCACAGAAACAACCAGTGGGTCCATACACTCAACCACAACCACATCCATCTGATCTCAGACAGGACCATAATAACCAGCCAATCAGAAAGCAGCACCACCAGGATGCCTGAGCAGGATGTGGACCGCAAAACAATAGCAGGGACTTTCCCTAAGTAGGCACCTATGCAGTAATAGCAAAAGCTGTCTTTTAGGTGAACTTGTGACATAGAGAGGCTTATTATAATATCATTATCATACATACATGATCCCTTGAGTGGGTTTTCTCTTTGCATTGTGGGTAATCACATGCACAGTTCCACTGAGCCTGGGACCTCTCCCCATTACCTAATCCCTTGACAAACCCCTCCTGCCTTTATAATATTCATAATTTCTTTTGTGTAATCAGCATCATTACACTACAAAATTTCCTGTCTTGTCTTTCTGAAGTTGCCAGTTCCCTCTTGGAACTCAGCCCACTCCTGAGAGGTGTTACATTCAATAAATGCCTTAGCTCATATTGGAGATGGTCTGAGTCTGTGAATTCATTCAAGATAACGCTCTCAACAGTTTTATTTTTCCCATTTTATAGAAACAGTAGCTGATACCCAGAAAGGATAAATAATTCACCCAAGGTCACACAGTCAGTCAGTGGTGGAAGAGAAACTCCTGCTTCTCAGCCTAGGGATTGATTGATTATAATAGACAAAAAAAAAATGCATTCCTCCCTCTGCCACATATTGGCTAAGTAAAATTCTAGTATAGGATGCAAGGTAAAGAGCTATCTTGATTAGTAGGGGGAGTTTCCATAGTTCCCTACACCAATAAAAGCACAGGCCAGGGCAAAAATACAGAAATAAATGAATTTTTGTAAAAACATTAATATAAAAAAAGATAGAGATATTTTACTACTAAAATTTTAGTTAGCTGTAAGTTAATGGTTGTTGAAAACATCAATTCTCAGGGGGTAAATAGATATCTGGTCAGGTTCTAAGAAACAGATTTTTCAGAGATCAGGAAAAGATTTAATACTGTTAAAATTCCTTGCTGAAAAAACAAAAGTCATGGTGTTTTTCAATCAAAGGTTAGAATGAATGAAATAAATACAATATTTTAATTATCTCATGGCTATTTTTCTGAATCCTTTTACTGTGTCTTTTCCCTTTTCTACTAAGGCAGGAACATAAGGATGTTGTCAAAATATTATATCTTAGTATGAAATGACAATGAGCAAATAGAGATTCTAAGAGGTCAAAGAAATGAGATATAAAGATAGGGGAAGATACATCAGGGCTTCTTTAGAAATTTCTAAGTCTCATCTTTGTTTAACCTCCTCATACATAAAACTCAACTTGCAGAGGAAGACGGTCAATGTTGAACAGGTGAACTGACCTCATAATCTGCAGATACATTCTATACCCAGTCCAGTTTTGTGGATGAAATGAGAATACTGACATAAACACATTTCTCTGATAAATGTCATGAGTAAAAATATGCCCTATAAAGTCAATATCCACACTCTTTAAATTTATTAAGAGTGTAGTGGGGGTAGGAAGTTGATCAGGACATCACTACTCAGTTGATTCCCCTTATCCATCCTGTACGATTAATCATAGAAAGTAAGGGGCAGGTAACAGACAATGAGGCATTAAGATTTCAAACAAAACGTGAAGAAAGATTTGCACTTTGTTACCCCTTTATGAGCACTGATGTTTTTCAGAGCAAATTTGATGGCAAGAGAGGACAGCTTGTTGTTAGCTAAGATAAGATTAACTACAAAAATTCATAGGCTCCGGAAAAGGCATAGCTGAAATGTATACAGGATGTCCCAAAAGTCTTCACTTAAACAAGCCCAAAGACTTGAGGGTCACTTTTATGGTGATTTAAAGTTTGCAAAGGATTTTAAAACATTAGCTCATTTTAGTCACATTATAACTTTGTGTGGTAGGTATGTATGTAATACAGTTATTATGCCAATTTTCTACGAGAGAAAACAGATATTCAAGGAGGACAAGTGACTTACCTAGGGTCACACAACTACTACAGCTGGAATCTGCTTTTGAACCAGGTCTTCCTAACATGAAGCTCATCACTCCACCACTCTGCCTCTCAATGAAGCCTCAACTGACAGACCAATTGACTATCAGACTCCAATCACTAGAGAAAGGCTACATAGAAGGCTATACAACTCCTTAGAAGTAGCCAAGAATATATAATTTAGTAGAAATTTAAAAGATACATTTTTGGCCAGTAGTTTGCTCATCTATAAATTGAGTGCTGTGGTGACATTATATGTAAAAATAATAAGCAGATTATCTGGCATTCACATATCACCTTAAGTTTTGCAAAGTGCTTTACAGATATCCCATTTGAGCTCCATAAGAACCCTGGGAGGTGGATAACATAGGTATTATCATCCCTATTTTACAGGGGAGGTAACTGAGGCACAGAGAGTTAAGTAGTGTGCCCCCAGTCATGCAGCTAGAGCAAAAGGTAGAATTTGAATATAGACCTCCCTGTAATTCCAAAATTGGAATACTATGCCATGCAGACTTGACAGTACAAGATAATTGCCAACTAGAAGGCTTGAACATAATCCAAGACTAGCATTTCAAACTCATATATTTCCTGTCTGCATCTAGTTAGCCCTGCAGAGAATGCTATTTTCATAGTAATGACTGTGTGATCTATGTTCTCTATTAAAGTACAGCCTCTTATCCTGTCTTTTTTTTCTTCTTAGGGCTTAGTTTATTCTACTGAAGCTGCCAGACCATGGCGGGCAAAGTTCAGGGGGAATGCCTCATCAAGTAATGAATGCTATTCTTAAGAAACAAATTAACTTTCCTACTTTCTGACCACTCAGCCTATCAATGTAAGACATTACCTTGAGGGCCTCCTCTATTCAGAACAATTTTTAGTGTCCATCTTGATCTGTGTATACTGTCTCCAGAGTGTTGCTAATGCCTCAGAGTGGGTGACACCATTTTGCTAAAGGAAAGTATAACCTCACTCAAATGCCGAGTGCACTGAGGCAGGTCATTGGAATCCATTATTCATGGCATGTTTTGAAAATGAAATATCCATAGCAATTGTGCATCCAAAGAAATGCTTCTTCCCAGCCAGGGGAATTGAAAGAAAGCTTTGTGATAGCAAAGCAGACTGTCAGTCAGAGTAGAAAATCATTCATTCACACAGTTTCATAATTGTGGATGTTTGGGAGAAGTCCCATAGATATCATGTGACAGTTTAAAATAATAGGGATTCCTCTGCTAAATTTGAAGATTCTAAATAAAGATGAAGCATTAAGACTAGAATTAATAAAAGAAAGTGCTTAGGTGAATAGAATTCTTTATCATTCTTGAAATTGAGTCCTTAATTTAAGTTCTGGACCCAGCACTTACCATCCATGGAGCCCTAGGCAAGTCATAACCCTCCCTGGAGCATGTTTCATCATATATAAAATCCAGGCAATAATGCATTGCAAGGTTGTTGCAAACTAAAGTTATTTTTTTTCTGTTTTTTTAGTGCTTTTAACTGGGGGTAATCACACTTTGGTTCTTTTGCTTTTCAAGAAGCTTTTGTTATCAGGAAAATGAGTCAATATCCATTTATTAAGTACCTGCTATGTTCCAGTCCAGAGGTGGGGAACCTGACCTCTAGGTCCTCAAGTGAAGCCCTTTAACTGATTCCAAACTTCACAGAACAAATCCCCTTAATAAAAAGATTTGTTCATTTAACTTGGACTCATTCAAAAGGCTGCACCCCAGGACTTAGAAGGCTACATGTGGCCTCGAGGCTGCAGGTTCCCCATCCCTGTGCCAGGCACTGTGCCAAGTGCTAGAGAACAAAGGCAAAACAATCCCTGCCTTAGAGGTATTCACCATCTAATGGGGGAGATATCATTCAAACAACTATGTACACTAGACACAGGATAAATAGGTTCTAATTAAGGGAAACTTTTCAGAAGGGGCATGATTCACCCTCATTTCCTCTTTTTTTCCTCATTCTCCTAAAACCCAAAGTGGTGGCCAAGAAGAGAGGAAAGGACAAGATTTATAGTAGGAATGTGGTCTAGGCTATGGAGGAAAGTCAAGGAAGAAAAGGGACTTTTCGATTGTTTCTGTTTCCCAAGTTCAAGTTCTGTTTAGCTTTAAATTTTAATCAATCAATTAATTAAATAAATGAGAATTTTTGCCATCTTAATCATTATTATTGCTGTGGTTGTTGCTTTACAATCAATTGATGTATGTCAGGGGATTCAAATTTCATTTAGAACTATCAAATCTTAGGTGATTTCAAGTCATTTATTCCTTGACCATGTGAATTATACAAAGTCTGTGGTTTTATAGTGTTATTCAGACATCTGCTGCCTATTGTATATTGTAAGTGTATATCACATGTAGAATATAGACCGTTCAGGAATGCTTGTTCTACTGGCCTCTAATCCACCTAATCTCCCTACCCTATCCCTCACCCAAACATATGCTCATTGATCCAAAACGCCAGGCTTTGCCTCACTGTATAGTCAAAGTTTCTTCTTGTGCAGTTGTCCTCTGGATCCCTTTGGCCATCTAGCAGGTTCTATTTGGGTCCTAGATCTGCTCCCTTCCCACCAAAACAAAACATATACATAAGTGCAAAGCAAAGAAGTTTATTGTTGTCCAGACATTTTCAGTCACGTCTGACTCTTTGTGACCTCATCTGGGATTTTCTTGGCAAAGATAATGGAGTAGTTTGCCATTTCCTTCTCCAGCTCACTTTACAAATGAGGAAATGAGGCAAACAGGGTTAAATGACTTACCCAGAGTCACACATCTGGTAAGTATCTGAGGGCAGATTTGATCTCTGGAAGATCAGTCTTCCTGACTCCAGGCCAGTACTCTATCCACTGAACAACCTAGCCGCCCCTGAAAAATAAAGACTATTATGGCATAAAAGATGTCCTAGGAAGTGACGGCTAGTTGAACAGAGGGAATACAACTTCTAGGCAATCAATATTGAGTGGGTAGAAATGGCCCAAATATTTCTATTTTGGCTTATTCATGTGCACAGTCTCCTTTTATTTCCACAAACAATCAAGACTGTTTTGCTTCAATAAATTTCCATGTGCAATCAACTATTTTTTTCCCTTTGGAGTTAAAAATTTGTCTTGTTGATTGCACAGAAGGAACACAAGTATCTAAATTCTCTCCTGTAGCTGTCTGTCTGACTTGATCTCAGTCTCTTGTCTTTCTGTTTCTCCCTGACACAAACACACATGTGTGCACAAACTCTAACAAATATGTAAAGGTACTGTATTAAATCATGAGCTTTTCAGAAACATGTCAAAACTAACATGGATATGAAATCACAAAACCTCATGACTTCATAGTCATGCTTTATCACTTTGCTTAATCACAAGTCAACACCCAGGCCACTTTCTGTGCTACAAATCCTTCTCATCTTGTGCGTGCGCATATGTGTGAATCCATCTGCATACACCAGAATTTTAAGGTCTAGAATATTAATATTATGACACTTTCAAAATGACTATATTCAGTATCTAGCTTAATCATTATTAGGAAAGAATAACATAATTAGTAGTATCCAAAAGTATGACAAGTTACTTTGAGACTTAGTGGGTTCTCTTATACTGCAGGGCTTCAGAGCCAAGACTGGTTTAATAGTAGAGATGATTGTTATGGTACTGGCCAGATGGAGGCAGATAGATGGCTAAATGGATAGCGCACCAGATCAGGAATCAAGAAGACCTGAGTTCAAATAAGGCCTCAGAAGCTTACTAGCTGTGTGATCCTGGGCAAACCACTTAATCTCTGTTTGCCTTAATCCCCTGGAGAAGGAAATGGCAAAACTGTTGTACAGACAGCAAGCAAGACACATGACAAAGTATACGTTTTAAATGGAGAATTTATTAGCTGGCGACCGTCTGGGGCATAAACAGCCCAAATCAGAACGGCCACAAAAAGGCTGAAGGGGACATATTTATACAAAACCAATGTGCAGTGGTTAATTATCTCTTGAAACTTACATATGTTATTTTAGCAGACCTGGCAAGCCTGTGTTATCTCACTTTTATGACCATGATACAAGAAGAGGAACTTCCTTAATGGAATAGATTGTAAATATAGCAAATCAGATAGCTGACAAAGTGTCAACCGAAATTACAACCCAGGATCTGTGTGTCCAATTTGCCATTAACAGTATATTTTTCAGTATTTTTTTGGGTCTCCTTTAGCAAGTCATTGACTTGTTTTTCATGGTTTTCTCGCATCCTTCTCATTTCTCTTCCCAATTTTTCCTCTCCTGCTCTAACTTGCTTTTCCAAATCCTTTTTGAGCTCTTCCATGACCTGGGACCAGTTCATGTTCTTCTTGGAGGCTTTTGTTGTAGGCTCTTTGACTTTGTTACTTCTTTAGGCTGTATGTTTTGGTCTTCTTTGTCACCAAAGAAAGAGTCCAAAGTCTGAGACTGAATCTGGGTGCATTTTTGCTGCCTGGCCATGTTCCCAGCCAACTAACTTGACCCTTGAGTTTTCCAGTGGGGTATGACTGCTTGTAGACTAAAGAGTTCTATGTTCCACGCTTGGGGGGATTCACCAGCTGTTCCACACCAGCACTCCTTCTTCCCCAAGAACCCCAACCCGGATTGGACTTAGATCTTCAGCAGGCTCTTCACTCCTGCTCTTATCTGCCACTTGATTCCTCCCACCAAGTGGGCCTGGGGCCAGAAGCAACTGCAGCTGTAGTTCTGTAGCTGCCCCACCTCCTCTGCCTGCCCCTGGGGCAGTAGCCAAACTGCAAACTCCTTCCACTCCTGCAGCTTTTCCCAATAACCTTTTCTGTTGTCTTTGGTGTTTGAGGGTTGAGAAGTCTGGTAACTGCTGCAGCTCACTGATTCAGGGTGCTAGGGCACGCTTCACCCGACTCCTGGTCTGGTTGGTCCACGCCACTCACACTGGGCTGTGCTCCGCTCCGCTCCCAGCTCCATGTGGGGTAGACCTAACCCAGAGACCATTCAGGCTGTCCTGGGCTGGAGCCCTGCTTCCCTCTGCTGTTTAATGGGTTCTGCAGTTCTAGAATTGGTTCAGAGCCATTTTTATAGGTTTTTGGAGGGACTTGGCGGGGAGCTCACGCTAGTCCCTGCTTTCCAGCAGTCATCTTGGCTCCGCCCATCCAATTTTCCATTAACATTCCACAACATGGTATATGCCCATAAAATATCAGGATAAGGAAAAGTCACATAATTCAAGATAATGTCTGGGGCCAAGGTTTTCACCTTTAATGGCCATGGACAGACCAAGGAATGCTCTATCTGGGTTTGTTGACATAAGTTAGAGACATCTCTGAGCCTACTCAGGGAACAAAGAGACTGTTAGGGTCAGGCTTTTCCTCTAGTTAATTAGTTCAGGCTCTGAGTCTTATCTATTGATATTCCTTGGAGCTGTCACTGGAGCTCCAGGGATATTTGCTAAATGCTAAATGGCAGGGTCTTAGTCCACTATTTCTTATGCAGACTTGAGGTTTTATCAGGAGCTGTGAGGCAGGGATCTTCAGCAATAACTGGTTTCTCAAGTACCACAAAACAATCCAGTATCTTTGCCAAGTAAACTCTATGGCCATATTGGCATGCTATGGTCCACCAGGTCGAGAAAAGTCAGACACGACTGAATAACAAATCAGACTGTGTAGATACTTTCTGAGTTCGTTTTTGACTGAGATTGTCATTCTTTTATTGTTCAGATGAAAATATATATATATATATATTTGATTACTTGATTAGCTAATTTTTTCACATTTGAAAAATATTCCTACCCAACTTTTTTTATAAGTGAGACTATTGGAGGAGGGGGACAGCAAGGAGGGGAAAGCTGTGGAGAAACAAACCTGTGCTCTAAATAGCTTCTACTGAATAGTTTGATCTTATTTGTGATTTCCTTTCAAATGTGTCTTTGGCAAAGAATCCGCGCCCTCGCCCCCTTCATGTTCTCTGAAGAATATAAGTGAGAATGTGATTCCCTTCATCTTTTAGTGAAATTGATGCATGGTAACACTGTAAGTGTGAATTTATTCAGAATTTGCATCATTAGGAAGTATCCATACCTTAGTTGGATGGAGTGTGACTGCTTCATGTCTTGACACGTCAAGTATTGATAGCAGGATATGAATAAGGTCTCTTTTAAATGTTTATTTTGCCTTGAGCCACATTTGAAGCTATACATATTTATTTTCTCCCTGGTCAGGGGGCTGGGTTGATGCCTACGGCATTTTTACACCCCTTATACCTCTTAATGCTGTGAGAGGGATAATGTGCTGGATTTGGAGACAGAAAGATCTGGGTCGAATTCAGCATTCTTATGTGTGACTCTGGGGAGCTCAATTGACCTCTCAGTACTGCCATACAGCTCTTTACATCTTGCCCTCTAAATCATGGGTGTATTGCCGTCAGTATTAGTGAAAGTAGTTGCTTATGCTTGGAGAAATTACAGATCCTACATTCATTCAGATGTACCAGATTAGGGGTGAAGAGCACTTACTACTACCACAAAATGTTGGAGGCTGTAGTGGGGCCCAGCATAATAACGTGGGAACGCAAGCATTGTGAATGCTTGGAGGTAATGGGGTGGGGGCAGAGGTGTCTATACTCAGACATAAGAAGTAGTGAGCAATGATTTGGAGTCAGATGACCTCAGTTTAAATCCTGCCTCTTCCACTTATTACTTGTGTGACAAACTCTCTAGGCCTCATACTTCTCCTGTATAAAAGGAGGGTATGAAACAGTACGACATCTGAAGTCAGCTATCTCTCTTTTAGGAGGCAGAGTTGTACCTCTCAGTAGCTCAAGAGGATCATAGATAAGTTATCTTTTAAGGCAGATATATGTCATTAACTTCCCAGGATTTCTAGTACATGGCTCTGAAACACTTTCTTCTCTGCAGTCCCAAATAGTCCTACACTCTGAAAAGTAAGGAATTTTTTTTTCTTTTGGCCATGTCATACCATCATAGTGACTGTCGAGTGGGCTTAGGGTTATATTCTGGAAGCTTAGTCTTCTCAGGCTTTGTGAGATGTGCTTATTTTGAGTCACATCCTGAAAAAAGGAAGAGAGAAGCAAGAGCAGGAGAAGGGACAGGCAGGGACAGGAGACAGACATGCCCCTAGTGCAGACTGACAAGAGGGGCTGACACAGTGGCAGGGGGTAAGAGCAGGGCAAAGGTCTCCTCTATCTGTCAGAGGTCTCAGGCCAAGTCCACAGCAGCTGAGGAGGCTTCCATGGTGGCCTCTCTCTGAGAATCAATTCTTCTGCTTTCACTTGAAGGGATTGGATTTTGTTGTTGTTGTTTTTATTTTTATTGGTTTTGGGGGTTTTTTTGTGGGAGAGTGGGAGGCCACAGAGTGCCAAATTAAAGGGCAGGAGCAGGAAAAGAGAGCACAATACCATACAGAAAAGTTTACATTGGTGTCTTTTGGGGATGCAGATTTCTTTCAGAATAAGTAAAGTCAAAATTGTATAGTGTGAATTTGTATAGAACCTCAATTGTATAGTGCTTACAATGTGCAAGACTCTGTGTTAAGTGTTTTACAATTATCTCACCTGATCCTCATAATAGCCCTGGGAGGTAGGTATTACTATTATTCCCGTATTACAGATGAAGAAACTGGGTTAAGTGACTTCATCAAAGCCACACATCTACTACATGTCTGAGGTTATATGTGAACTCAGATCTTCCTGACTCCAGGCCCAGTACTCTCTGCATTGTACCACCTATCTACCCAGTTTGATTGTGAAAAAGAGGCAGAAAAGAAGTTTTGTGCCTAAAAAAAACTTAAAGAAAAAAAATTCTGATTAAAATGTAAGCTCCAGACTGATAGCGGGACTGAGCAGGGAATTGAGAGGACCTGTGTGAGGACAGAGGAAGGACTGAGACTGCAGGGCATTGTGGTTCCTGAGTTCAGTTTTGGTAACTTTTTAGACCTCAAGGAGCTAAAACTCATGCTGTGGCAAATCAAATAACTGTTGGAGGCTATAGGATAATTAAAGACTGTGGTTTCATAATTAACAGAAAGGTGGGTTCTGAGTTTTACCTAAAAAGAGAAAGATGAGTCATTGAGCACCAGGAGACCCTGATTTGAGCCATGCTTGAAGGAGGAGCCGGGAAAAAAGAGACTAGGAGGAACAGTTAACTCACAGGGAAGCTTTGGGGAAACCCAACAGTTACTGATTGGCTGGTCAAAAATTGAAGCTCATTGGGAAAGTAGCTGAATCTGACTGTTGCCCTTCAGCTCCACCTAGAGTTTGAGAAATGTGAGACATCTCAAAAGTGCCTGGTTGCTCTTTGCTGCCCCTATTCTGCTTTAAGAGGAAAAAGCAGAAGAAAAATAGGTTGGACCAAGTTTTCCAGGACATTAAACGCTAAGAGGAGTTTATATTTGATCCTACAAGCAATAGAGATTCATTGGATTTGATTAAGTAGTGGAATGGCATAATCAGAACTACGCTTAAGGAAAATTCCTATCGCTTTGACAGCTATGTGGAAGATGGATTAGAATGGGGTTGTGTGGTTTGTCCTCCGTTCTCAAAAAGGACCATGACATGAAAAGATGACATGACTTACAATTGAATTTGAGTGAGGGAGGGCTGTGCACAGTCACCAGCCTCACTTTCTCCTTCTGAGCCATCAGGGTCCAGTGGCCAGATATAGATCAGGAAAACTGGAGATGGCCTGGAATGCAGTGGGAAACCTTGGCCCTTTTAAGCTAAGGTCTTTTCAGGCTCTCATTTTGAGTGAGGCAACACCCATTCAGTGAATAGGCCTCTTTAAGAAGTGAGTCAAGGAATGATCCCTTTAATATTTTTTTTTTTAAAAATTCAGACCTGGAGGGGAAGAACTTCAGGGTTGCTGGCCAAAAGAGAAACACTATTTACATTCACTCTGAGCCAGAAGGGCTAGAAAAATAACCCTTAAGTGGTGTTTTGACACGGATCTGTTGTCCAATCCATGAGATCCAGAGTGAATTGGGTTTAAGGCTTGGTTTTTGAGAAAGAAGTCCAGCGAGCAAAACCCAAGTTAACTAGATAGCTTTCAGCCATCAAAATTTACCTTCCTTTGGGCAGAACACCCTCAGGTAAGGGGAGAAGAGAGAAGGAAAAGGGGATGGGAGGAGAGGAAGATGAGGAGCTGAGTTGTCCAACTAGAGCTGGCCAGCTGGGTCCTGATTCAGGCAGCTAGGACTACTCACAATTTGTGGTTTGTCCTTCATTTTCAAAGAGGACCAGGACATTAGGGAGATGATGACACGACTTGCAATTGACTTTTGATTTGAATGAGGGAGGGCTGTGAAGTCACCAGCCTCACTTTCTCCTCCAGAGGCATCTGGGTCCAGTGGCCAGATATCGATCAAGATGACTAGAGATGGCCCAGGATGCAGTAGAAGCCCACTGAAATAGTTCATATGAGACCTGATTTGGGATACGAACTAAGGTGGTATTTGTGTAAGAAATGTGTAAATGTTTGTAATGTAAAAACAAAATATATTGGGGCAGCTAGGTGGTGCAGTGAGTAGAGCACTAGCCCTGGGGTCAGGAGGACCTGAGTTCAAATCCAGCTTCAGATACTTGACACGGGTACTAGCTGTGTGACCTTGGGTGAGTCTCTTAACCCCAATTGCCCTGCCAAAAAAAAACAAACAAAAACCAAAATATATTAATAAGATATTCAAAGTTCAGAACAACCTAGTTGAAACTTGCCATTTCAGCTACTCCTCATCCCCTTTTCCTTTTCAATATGAACCAGAATAGGGGTCTCAGAAGGCAGTTAAGTACTTCTTAGAGATTTCACAGCTCTCAAACAGTAGATTTCACTAAAGAGCAGCAGTAAATCATCTAACTTCAATGATATCAGCTTTTCATCACCCAAATCAGAGGTTTCAAAAAACCAGAAACTCAGATGAAAGGATGAATAATTTGTGGTATATTACTATGAAGGAATACTATTGTGCTATAAGAAATAAGGAAATAGAGATTCCGAAAAGACCTGGAAAGACATATGTGCTTATATAGGGGGAAGTAAGCAGAACCAGAAGGATAGTTTAGACTATAATATCAATTTTATAAAAGAGAACAATTTTGAAGAGATTTATAACTGATGAAGAATGAAAATGAGAGAAGGGGTGGGATGGAAGAGATATTGTGGAAGAACAAATGTAAAGACTTGGCAACTGATTGGATGTGTAGGATGAGGAAGAATGAGAAGTTGAGTATAACATAAAAGTCACAAACCTCAGATAATAAAAGAATGGTGACGTTTCCACAGAAGTGGGCAACTACTGAAGAAGGCTGGGTTTGGAGAGGAAAGATGATAAGTTCAGTTTTGGATATGCTGAGTTTGCGATGTCTCTGGGACATCCAGATTGAAATGTCCAATAGGCAGATGGTGATAGACAACTGGGGGGAGAGAGAGAGAGAGAGAGAGAGAGAGAGAGAGAGAGAGAGAGAGAGAGAGTGTGAGAGAGAGAGAGAGAGAGAGAGAGAGAGAGAGAGAGACATGCCTGGATAATTGCTAAGATTGAATTATAGATGAGATGCTTAGTCAATTGAATTTATCAAGTATCTATTAAATCCTCACTATGTTCTAGATACTGTACTAAATGTGGAGGACAAAAACATAAAAGTGAAACATTCCCTGTTTTCAAAGTGCTTACATTTTACTATGGAAAAGCAAGAGAGCAAGAAAGAAAGAGAGAGAGACACAGAGACAGAGAGACTAGATAGATAGATAGATAGATAGATAGATAGATAGATAAATAGATAGATAGATCCAAAATATATTTTGGACTAGACCTATGATTTCACTAGTATAGGGAATTCCCTATGTGGTAGTCTCTCATCTGTAACTTAAAAATCTTACAAAACTTCCTGGGGCCACTGAGAGCTTAAGTGACTTGCCCAGGGTAAGACAGCCAACATGCATCAGAGGCAGGGTTTGAACCCAAGTCTTTCTTACTCCAAGGCCAGATCTTTATTCACAATGAAAAATTGCCTTTATATATAAAATGTGTCCAGAGTAAATGCAAATGACTTTGGGATGTAAGGAAGAGTGGGAAGATCTACAAAGACTTCTTATAGGAATTGCATCAGAGCTTTACTTTAAAGGAAAGAGGAATTCTGAGAGGCACAGGTGAAGAAGGAGTGCATTCCAGACATGGATAAACTGTGAAGACAGAAGGGCAGGAGATTGACTGTTTATGGAAGACAGAAAGCAGCCAGTTTGATTGAAATAAAGAGTATGGGAAGGGAATCAATGTGAGCTCACTGAGGAAAGAAAGGCTAGAGTCAGAGTATGAAGGCATGTAGTGTTTGGGTTTTCATTTTATCCTTAAGGGATTAGTAGAAGTTTCTATAAGAGGGAAAGATTCCACATTGGCAGTTCCCCACCTGAGTGAAATCACAGAACTGGAACAAAAAGAGACTTTCAAATGCGAACTTTCTTTCTGACTTCAGGGCCTATGCTCACTTCTGGTATTGCTTATTCAAAGGATGTGAACAATTTAGGGATATTCTCACATAATTCCAAATTGTTTTATGGAGCAGTTGGACCTATTCACAACTCCATTGATAGTGTACTAGTACTAGTACTAGTACTAGTACTAACTAGATAGTTGTCCTTCCAACATTGACTTGTTCCTCCAAGTGGTTCTTTTGTCTAGAATTTAAGCTTCTTTCAGCACAACAACAATACTACCCCATCCTTTTATTAGCTTTGCCAATTTGATGACCATGAAGCGACATCTTGGGTTTTTTTTATTTACATTTCTCTTATTATCAATGACTAAACATTTTTTTTCTCTTGCTTTTGCTTTTGGGGCATAGATCTTTCAGTCAACTTTTCTAGAGTACATATATATATATATATATATATATATATGTGTGTGTGTGTGTGTGTGTGTGTGTGTGTGTATGTGTGTATGTGTGTGTGTGTACGCGTGTGTGTGTGTGTGTGTGTGTGTGTGTGTGTGTGTGTGTGTTAGCCAAGGCACTATGCTGGTCAGGGAAGGGGACACAAAGGAGAATAGTCCCTGATCCTGTGAAATTTATGGTCTACGGAATAACAGCATATAATCTAGACATTTTAAATTATATCAGAATTTCTACCTTAAAAAAGTGAAATTGAATTTATTCCACATAGAACCTTTGTGGTTCGTTCTCTGACTCTATACCCCTTAACTTACTAAAAGGGGTAGGAGGGCTTGTTCCTCCAAGTGGTTGTTTTGTCTAGAATTTAAGCTTCTTTCAGCACAACAACAATACTACCCCATCCTTTTATTAGCTTTGCCAATTTGTTGACCATGAAGTGACATCTTGGTTTTTTTTTATTTACATTTCTCTTATTATCAATGACTAAACTTTTTTTTTCTCTTGCTTTTGCTTTTGGGGCATAGATCTTTCAGTCAACTTTTCTAGAGTACATATATATATATACATACATATATATATATATATGTGTGTGTGTGTGTGTGTGTGTTAGCCAAGGCACTATGCTGGTCAGGGAAGGGGACACAAAGGAGAATAGTCCCTGATCCTGTGAAATTTATGGTCTATGGAATAACAGCATATAATCTAGACATTTTAAATTATATCAGAATTTCTACCTTAAAAAAGTGAAATTGAATTTATTCCACATAGAACCTTTGTGGTTCGTTCTCTGACTCTATACCCCTTAACTTACTAAAAGGGGTAGGAGGGCTTGTTCCTCCAAGTGGTTGTTTTGTCTAGAATTTAAGCTTCTTTCAGCACAACAACAATACTACCCCATCCTCCATTATTCTTGGTTAAACTATACATTTGTAAATTAGGTGTCTCATTAGTATTCTTTGTGGCCCACGAAAAACTTCCCTATGAATTATTTGTGTATCTAAATGACATGATTCAAACAACTCTTCTTAGAGAAGAAGACACTGAGGAAAAGAGAGATTGAGGGAGGTACCCAAGATCATAAAGAGTTAAGTTTCAAATGAAGATTCTTTGATTCCAAATTCAGTATTCCTTCAATTATGTCATGCTTACTATCATAGTTGTACACACACATATAGAGGGATAGGTAAATGGTATGGGTTTTTTGTTTGTTTTGCGAGGCAATTGGGGTTAAATGTCGTCACACAGCTAGTAAGTATCAAGTGTCTAAGGTCATATTTGAACTCAAGTCCTCCTGACTCTAGGGTTGGTGCTCTATCCACTGTGCCACCTACCTACCCTGTTACGTTAAAACAAACAAACAAACAATTGTAAATGTACAGTGTGAATTACCAAATAAGATTCTGTAACAATTGGGAGTTTCCAAAAGGTCTTCAGGAGATTTAAAAAACAAATTCAAGAGCTTTACTTCTCTATAGTAGGCAACTGGTGGTGGAGTAATGGATAAAGCATTGAACCTGCAGTTAAGAAGACCGAAGTTTAAATTCTGCTTCAAATACTTATTAACTGTGGTTCTAGGCAAATCACAACCTTTCTCAGCCTCAGTTCCCTCATTTATAAAATGAGGACAATAGTAGCACTTCTGTCACAAGAATCATATGAATTAACATATGCAAAATGTTTACAAACCTTAAAGTACTATATAAATGCTATAATTATTGATAGTTTTTTAAAAATAATTCTTTTTTTCCTCTTGGCTTTTCCTTGTGTATATTTCTCTTACCTAATTTCATATTTGTACGCACATATGTGTCTTTATATAAGCATATAGAGACACATATATGTATACATGTGCATGTGCATGTGTGTATTACATACATACATGTGTGTATGTGTGCGTGTGTACAGGGTGTTGCACAATCTCAGTGCAGTTTCAAGCTATTGAAGTTAGTTAATAAAAACAGGGCAGCTACATATCAAAGTAGATAGAGTGTCAGCCTGGAGTCCCGAAGACTCATCTTCCTGAGTTCCAATCTGGCCTCAGACACTTACTAGCTGTGTGACTCTGGACAAGTCACTTGACCCTGTTTGCCTCAATTTCTTTATCTGTAAAATGAACTGGAGAAGGAAATGGCAAAGCACTCCAGTATCTTTGCCAAGAAAATCCCAACTTGGGTCACAAAGAGTCAGACATGGAATCATAGAATTAATAGTAGTCATCAAGAACATTTGATTCAAAGAGAAGGGACTTAAGTTGGAATCACAGTTCTATTTACTGTGGGCAAAACTCACAATCTCTTCTCAGAGTTGCAGTTTCCTAATTTGTAGAATGAGATACAAATGATTTTTAAACTACCCTATAGCTCTAAATAATATGACAATAATATCTCAGCATCTGCTTTAAGGTTCACAAAGTGCCTTTCTCACAACAACCCTATGAGATAGGAAATGTAAGTACCATTATCCCCTTTTTACATATAGAGAAACTGAGGCTCAGAGAGGGAAAGGGCATTTCCAAAGTTAAATAGCTAGCAGCAATAGCGGTGGGAGCAAAGCAGCATCCTCCTCTCCCTTTTGCCACGAAACCACTTTTTCCACTCTTGAAGACCAGTTCAAAAGTTTCTGATGTGAGGTCTGGTGTAACCTTGTCCGCAGTCGAATCAAAGTGACGTTATATCCCATCTCTTCCCAGGCTAGAAGAGGTGAGTCCTTAGTGAGGGTTTAAATAACTGCCTCTTCAGCTCTCCTCCCCTGGGGAATTCTTCTGAATCAAAGATCCCTTTACCTGAATAAATGGCAGAGCCAATGCTAAAATCCACAAATCCTGATGCCAAATCCAGTGCTTTTTCTATTATACCCAACTTCCTCATTCATTGAAGAGAAGAGAAATCTCTCAACTAGAGGTCTCTAGGCTGCCTTGGGCTGTTTTTATATGTGTGTCAGAGCTATTCTTATGAAATGGGTCACTAACATTCTCACTATTCAGCACTCCAAATTGCAGAGCTCCCAGCTGGGTAAGCATTACCATCCCAATAGTTCTGTCATGGTTCTATTGCTGCATACATGTCAAGAATCTAAAACTTCTCCCAGTATGAGCCATGATTATGTAAACTGGACACACTCCTCTTTGTTTCATCTTGTCTCAGCTTAGTGGTCCTCCTAACATTTGCCTTCATTGTTTGACACAAAATGAAGTAAAAGGCTTTATACCGACCTAAGGAAAAATTTAAGATCATTAGAACATAGATTTAGAATTGGAAGGGACCTCAGAAGCAATACAGGTCAATCTCTCCGCTTTACAGATGAGTCAATCAAAGCCCCAAAAAGTTTAAATGACTTCACAGGAAAGTAGCATAAGAGATGGGATCTGGCTGCATGCTACCTGCCCACTAATTGTTCCTACACTGAGAGGGAGGTTCACCAAAATTACTTCTAGGGTCCTATCTGTCACTAAGATTTAATAATGAATTGATTAATGAAAAATCTACTGTTGTTGGAAGTGTGGGAAAAGAAAGCATAGTTCAATTGGGAAAAAATGGGCTGATTTATTTCTTCACAGGGCAATGTCATAGAACCAAAGGTTTTAAAGCTAAAATGGACCTCAGAGAATGTGAATAGTCACTCGTGTTAAAAATAAGGCTCAGATAACTTAAGTGACTCATACTGACTTGCACACAGTTCCTGACTAGATCTGACTCAGATCAATCCCCTGGTAGTTTAGCTTTGATACTGGAACAAAAGGAGACACGAATAGGTCATTCAACAGTTAACAAAAGTCAATTTATTTAACCATAGAAACAGAAGAATACTCAAAAAGGCTAGGCCTGAAAACACCACGAGTTGATTCAGCTGAGTGGAGCTCTTACCTGAGCTACTCATTATGATCTACCAGATAAGCATCAGAGGACTCTTTGTGGCTATTTTGTACTTGGGGAAGCAGGAAGAGATGTCAACAGTCTTAGCCTTTATTCACATGAACCAACCAAATCTCAAGGATGGTCTCAATCCTTATTAAGGAGGAAACAAAAACTAGCCTTCACTGGGTTAGGAGTTAGGACATTGCTTCCACCATACACACCTGGTAAGCAGTTCAAGTCCAGCTTCTCTGATGCTAATTAGTGATCTTTCTACCACTCTGCCTCTTCTCATGCTAAAAAAAATTTTCTGTGTCCTCCCTCCTTCCCACCTCCAGTAAGAAGGAAGCTGGGAATTATAAATGTTCTGGGTGTTTAATATTTTAAAATTTGGAATACAATCACTAAACGGTTAATAATAAAGTCAGTTCTATAAAACTGAGTGTTTTCAATTTAATGCATTTGTAAAATATGTAAATGATTTTGTTTTAATAGAATAATTTGTTTTCCAAGCATCCAGAACTACATGACACCTACAGGGTAACTACATGTGTCATAGACTACTTAGGAGTCAATTCTCTATTTTACATTAGTACATGAACAATATTTAATCCATTCCTTCCATAAAGAGCTGGAGAAGAGAGTGACCTTTTTTGAGAAATCTTTGGTATGGAAAGTACCTGAAGGTATCTTTGTCTTTTCTCAGTTCCTTATGTGAACTTAGATATGCTACTTTAAGTAGCACCAGAAATAATTACTTTGTTCAGAATAGACACTGAATAATGGAGCTATTAGAGCTGGAAGGGACCACAGAGATCATTGAGACCAACCCCCTGTTGTTACAGATGTGAGAACTATAGAAAAAGCAGAATTGCTGCCAACTGTTTGGTGCTTTTGATTTTCTTGGCCCACGTTAACATCATCATTAATGCACTTTCACTGATTCCAAATCCACGATATTGCGCACATTGGTCCCCTTCTCTTAATTTGCATCACATTCACCCAAGTTCAGGTCTTAAAGACCTCTCACTTCGACTCTTACAATCACCTTCTAACCAATTAATCAAGCAACAAGCATTTATTAAGAACATATTATCTGCCAGACCTTGTACTACACACTAAGGATGCATAAAGGAAAAGTGAAATAATTTCTGGTCTCAAGTAAGTTATATTTTTTCATGGAATACAACATATAGATAAGCATATGCTCTCTCTCTCATATATATGTGTACATGTATGTATATGTGTGTATATATATATAACTTTATATCTATCTATACACATATATGTATAGATACATAAGTATGTATATGTATATACACAATATATGCATACACACATACATTTCTATAAAGGTAGTGGGGGGGTAGGGTACCAGCAAGACAATTGATAAGTTTTCTGTGACTCTCTAATCCTTCATTCACACAACTGCCAAATTGATATTCCCCAAAAGGGAGGTCTGACCATGTCACTATCCCCTGCTCAAGAGGCTTCTATGCCTCCTAATTATCTTTTGGATAAAATGCAAACTCTTCTATTTGGTATTTAATCCAGTCCCAGTCAACCAGACTGAAGGCATATTGCTTCCTTTTGTGAAATCTATGCTCCAGCCAAAGTAGTTTATTATCAGTTCTAAGTATACAACATTCCATTTCCTGTCTATGTGCTTTTGTACATCGCCATACCTAAAATAGTCTCTCTCCTCACTGTTACCACTTGGAACCCCTGACTCTATTCAAGGTTAAACTCACAGGTCACCTCTTGGAAGAATCCTTTCCTGAGTCTTCCAGTCATAGCCTAGCTAGCCCATATCCTCCCTGAAATCATTGTGTATTTATTTTGCATCTACTTTGTATTTACTTACCTGTGAACATATTGTATCTCTCCTCTACAATAAGCTTCTTGAAGGCAGAAAATTCCTCTCTTTTGCATTTGTATCTCCAGCACCTAGGGTAATGCCTGGTATGTAGTAGGTGCTCAGTAAATGCTAGTTGACTGATTGGTTGATTGATCTCTTAGGGTATTCTATAGGTTAAAAATGTTTTGTTCTCACTTCCTCCTTATCTTCTTTTCTGTTTGCTAGGAAAGATAAATAGCCTAATTATTTCTCAAGTACTAACATTTTAATTTTCTACTTTAAGTGGGAGTAGAGAGTCATTAAGGCCTACCCTCTTAAATGTATAGGGACTATAAGTTAACAAAATACTGGTTTCATTTTCATTATAAGTTAAATACATTATTTCATCAGATTCGTGAGAAAAATTATCCTGCTTTGGGGTTGTCAAAGTATTCCTATTTCAGCAACAGCATTCTCTTTACGATATAATTCAAGTATTGTTGGGGCTGATAGGCTGTACAATTTATGTTTCTTTGTGGGTGATGAAATACATAGTATTCAGTAATATTTATAGAGCTGGGTATATTTCCTAAACATCCACCTCCCCTAAAAAAAGACCTACTTGACAATTTCCCCTTTTCAAATAGTCTTTAAGCCTGTACAATGGCAAAAGATAAAGACATTTTAAGCCAAGTAATGTACTCCTTTGCTCAGTTTCTGAGTGTATGAACATTGTAAAGTATAAAATGTAGACACAAATTTATGGAAATCATTATTATCTTTACGTTTAAAGGACCACTATAATATTCCTTAGTGTTTTTAAAAGTAGGCTGTATTAGTACAAAGATTACAATGTAAAATTAATCTAAATTCAAAGAAAGTATGAGAATATGTGATATCCAGATATATCACATTCCAAATGTGATATATCCTCAGTAGGGTACCTCCCTTCTTCAAACCAGGTTAGGAGGACTAATTAAACTAAACTTTAAAAGATTTCTGAAGTGAAAGTGAAAGGCATTGTATTATTTCTGTTTTATGAAAAATAGAATTTATGCTGGAAGGAAATTTAAGGATCAAATATGTAGAGCTGGGAAAGAATGTAAAGGCCATCTATTTCAAACCTTTCATTTTCTATATGAAGAAACTTAGACCCAAAGGAGACAAGTGATAAGCAATAAGTAGCAGAGCCAGAATTCCAACCTAGGTCCTAGAATACCAAATCAAGTACAGTTTTCATGGTACAAATATCATCTGCTGCAATCCCTTTCCTCAAGCCATATGTTTTAAATAGTAGAGGTAGGATTCGAACCTAGGTGTAATGGCTCAAAATACCATATTCTTGCCACTATAAAATGGCTTGAGGTTTTGGTTTTTCTTTTGTTTTCTTCAATAGTGACCTAATGATATTGCCTGGTTAACTACTCATTTTTGACTCCAAAGGAGAAAGGGCTAGCTAAGACTTGATTAGCAGAATCATGTTTTGGAACATGCTAAAAGACTCTAGCTAGGATCAAGTGATCCTTCAGACCCATCTGAGCATGCTAAGTGTGTACCCTGCTCGAACAGTTTGACGTCAAAAGGTAAAAGCTGATCTTGTACTGCCATTTTAAGTACTACTTGACCATAGGTATCTAATATCCTAGTGGTTACTGCACGTAACAACTTTATGGATTATATTAACCCATGAAACAATAAAAAATAAAATGACCTTCTATCTCGTATAGCACCTCTAGAATTCTGCATAGACTGGCAGAGTATGAAAGAATCATGCAATTTTTAGTCTAATAGACTCTCATTGATTGTTGGTCCTATAAATAAAAAATACTTGTCCAATGACTAACAAGTGGACATATTACTGGAAGACCTGAATCAGATCAATTTTGACATTCCTGATATAAACAAATGTGATAAGTGCAAGGGATGACACGTCATAACTCTGAGTGTCCTTTCATTAGGAAGTAAAATTAAGGGAGTCTCCCAGAATGTTGGGGGGTTACTTCATTTTGGAAGAAGATGGATGAAAGTCGCATAGTTTGGGGGCCATTTTGTTATAATTAGTTGATTATTTTAGCCAATTGAGTTAATAGTTGCAAGGATGAAATTTTCTATACTGACCTATTATTTATTAAATAGGTGATCAAATTGGCTATTGTATGAGTTTTGTAATGTATGAACTTCCTTGAGTTTTATGATTTTTCCCTTAACTTTAATACTTATTTTCCAAGTACAATTCATTTTTCTCTGTGCATGTCTTCCATTGCTCTATTAAGGTCATATTTTCCATTATTTCCAAAGGGCATAGAGACACATCTAAACAGATGTTCAAAGAACTCTGTCTCTGCCCTGACTCACCTTCCTTTTTTCAACCTAAATAGTATGAATTTGAAACCATTTTTATCAAAAACAAAACTAGCTAGTCTCTCTGAATCAACCTTTTTAATAGCACACAGGTACACATGAAGGTTGTCATTTATTCCTTAAGAGACTAGAATTCAAAAAGCCAGAATAGAAATTTGCTTCATTTCTTGACCTCCTCTCCCTCGATACACACACACACACACACACACACACACACACACACGCACACACACGCACACGCACATGCACACGCACACGCACACATGCACGCGCGCATGCAATAATGATTAGCAGCTCTGGACAAAGCAGTAAAAGTGTTCAGAGGGGTTAAATAAGTTTAAGGCAAAACCTGAAGTTTTATTTCCAAAGAATCAGTTCGAACCACACACTGACTCTAGTGTCACTGTGATGGCTCTACTTACCTCAGAGGGCATTGATCATGAGAAAATTGCTTTCTGTCAAAGGAAAAAAAATATCAAGACTGACACTGCACCCTGAATTTTTAGGTTCAAATCAGTCACAAACAATTTTATTTAATATAACATTAATCTAATATCAAAACATTTCGAACTTAAACAGAGAGAGGTGTCCAAAGAGGGAGATCATCTCCCTGACCTTTTGAATCCAAGATGATTTCAAGTAACATTTACAGGGATCTTGAATAAGGAAAAGATACCTTAAAATATAGTTTGGGTCAGGATTCAAGAATAATTGAGTAACCAAGTTACACAAACCATTATTTTTCCGGAACAAACCAAGGTCTCCTTCATTCCATGGATATCTTAATCTTTTCTCAAGAGAGAAAGATGGGTCCTAACACCAATGCTTCAGGTAGCTTAGGAAGCAATGATGTAAAGACAAGAGTAGCTCAGTTTTAAAAGTTTGAGTGCCTCTCTTAATCCACTCACCCCAACCCCCCCCCCAAAAAAATTGTGCTATGCCTTTCAAAGGATTTGGGAAAGGGCTTTAGTTTAAAAAATTCTCTCTTGATATTTTTAGTTTCACTAAAAGTGGGTTTTTTTCTAAATATGCTTTCACATTTGTAAACCCTAAAGCATCATATCTTAGGATCATAGGATCATAAATCAAGAGCTAGAAGGGACATTAGAGGTCATCAGGTCCAACTCTATTATTTTACAGCTAAGGAAATTGAGACTGAGGTAAGTTAAATTGACCTGCCCAATGTCATCCCATTAGTAAGGAGCAGAGTTAGAACTACTTCCACAGTGTCACTATATTGCTTAATGTGAGATATTATTCTAGCTCTTTTGGGGGGTTAGATTTGGAGGTTAGATTTTACTAGTACAGGGAACCCCCAGTGAGGAAACTCCCCTTACCAATTCACATGAGTAACTATAGACTTAGAGAGTTATAAATTTATTATTACATGGGGTCAATTTGTATGTTGTAATCCACGGTAAAAGAAGGAGTCTTATCTTTCCATTTAAAGATTAGAGGCAGACTTTAAACAAGGAAATATTTGGGTAATCAAACAAATTAATTCCCCAATCAATGAGATATAGATGCATTAGGGTCATGTCTCTACAGGGTTTTGATTTCAGAATGCTATTAGGTATAAATTTTTAGTGCCTGTTATGTCATAACTAAATATGAAAACCATGGGCAACTCATTCTTTCTCTCACATTTAAGTAAGGAGCCTAAGCTAGCTGATCCCTAAGGTCTGTTTCTATTCTAAATCTAGGGATCACAGAATCAGACGCAGAGCAGAAAGGGATTTCAGAGGTCACTTGCAGCATCTTCATTTTATAGTTAAGGAAACTGAGACACAAGGAGTTGAAGTGACTCATCCAAGGTCAAAGCATAATAAGCATTAGAGGTAGAATTTGAACTCAGATCCCTTGACTTTAGAGTCAATGTTTTTGCAACTATGCCAACTTGTCAAGAAAACCACTGTGGACCACTGTGGTCCCTCCCAACTCTGAGGGTCTGTGATTAGAAAAATCTTGAATTTATTTGAGCTGTGATTTATATTATGGTCCTCCACTAAGATTCGCCTCTAATGGATCATGGTAGCATGGAGAAGCCCCTGGGTCCCTGAGGCCTATGCTAAACGTGCATAAAATCTGATAGGCCCTACAAAGCTAGAAAACCTTCACAGGCAGCCTCAGTCACAGAGATCTATGTGCCAGATATCTCAGTGCTGGCCTGGCTACATCCAGCAAGGCTTATAAGCAAAAAAGCCGGCCACTGAGTGATGAATTGTTTTGGCTGTGGTAACTCATGAAACCATCTGTTTACTGTGGAGGAGTTGTGATCAGCGTTGGCGGAAGGAGTGCCTACATGAAGGAAATCACAGCTCTCCTGAAGCAATGAAGCATCTATTCTGATGTTCCTTTGTGTCTTCCTACAAATTGCTTCTCCTTTTGTTCCCCTTAGTGATTATTCCCAACAATCTGCATTACTGAAGCACTTTAATGTTATGCTCGGTGCACTTGAACAAAGGAGAATGTATTCTCATTACGATGCTTTGCATGTTTTAGAGGTTTCTGTTGGTTTATACAAAAATCATTTTAACCTCCAAACATAGGCAGGCTGTAATATTATAAAATTAAGATGAATGCCTCTAAATTATTCTCCTATTTATGTATGTACACAAAAAGTCTAGTAAAAAGTTTTTGTAAAAGCTGTTTAATCTCCAAAAAAAATATCATGGCCTAGGAAGTGTATGGTGTAATCTAAGGATAGGCTTTTCCAGAGCAAAGCCTATGTTCTTGCTACGTCTCTATCCCCAACATCTTAACCCAGTCCATTACAGAGAGTATTTTTTAATTATTATTGAAATTGATTGATCAATCAATGAATATTTATTAAATGCCTATACAATGTTCCAAGCACAATACAAGGTATTAGGAATGCAGAGATAACACTGAAAGAGCCCCTTCCCAAGGAAGTTTGTAATGTATCTCAAGAAATAGACTATATGGAGCAAAAAGCTACATATGTATGTAATGAAGGGCAAACAAAGGTACCCTCACCCCACCCCACCCCCAAACTAGAGCACACCCTATGGAGCTCTGAGCATGTGTTCAGGGCAAGTGCTTAATTTTTTTTAGAATTCCAGTGCAAAGAGTTTGGGAAGGCACTTGAAATGACAATGTCTAACCCTCTCCAGGACCTCCAAGAACTTTCCAGAATTTAGAGAATAGATAAATGTACCAAATTTATCTGAGTTGTTTTACTAAGTAGAGTAAACATTTTGCTGGGAATGGAGAGGGGGAAAGGATGTGGATAGAGTAAACAATGGTCACTTGGTCTACTCAGGCCATGACATATTCTATATTTAATTTGATGTCATATTAGAAGAGGAAGGTATTTTTCACAGAACCTCTCTCTATTCAATCACACAAAATGTTTGGGAAATTCTGAAGTAAACATGACTGATAATATCCTTCCCATCTTTAAGGCAATAATTCTGGGGTTAATTTTTATGTGATAAAGGAGCTTTAAATGAGTGTCATTTGTAGAACCAGAGGATCAGAGGTTGTGATTCATTCTATTATAATCTTTCTATGTAGTTGTTTGGGCCTAATTTATAATGGAGAACATTGGGAAGTACAATGCAGGAGTGTCCTCATGTACACTTAAAACTGTGAACACAAAACAATATTCTTGGTGAACTAATTTGCATACATTTTTAGGCTTGAATCTGCCATAACTTTATTTACTATAACACCAATCTAATATCTAATATTTTAACAATAATCTAATAGTCTAATATTTTTCTCTCTATCCAAAATTACAGTTAAGAGGCAACTTGGTCAACTGGGGTTCATGAACTTAAAAATATAAATATACATGTACATCTATCTGTTTATTGGTAATAGAATCTCAATATAATAATATCATATAATTAGTTTTCTTTGTAATACTATGTATCTTATCTTATGTATTTGAAAACATTATTCTGAGAAAGGTCACATAAGCTTTACCAGACTGATAGATGGACCCATGACACAAAAAAGATTAGGAAGTCCTAATATGAACTAAAGTGGCTTTAGAATCAGGAAGCCCTAGGTTCCCATCCAAACTCTGACACACACTAGCTGTGTGACCCCCAACAATTCGCTTAACATCTCTTTACCCCCAGGCAACTCTCCCCCACTCTAAGTCACAAAGCAGTTGCTGATTTACATTGGCAGAGATTTCCTCACCAGAAATTTCCTAAATCAGTGAAATCAGGTCTGAACATGGCCCTCCAAAAAAAAACAACCAAAAAACTCCTTATAGTGAGAAGAGTTACTGGGTAGAAATTGAAGAACCAAATATAAACATGGATTTATAGAATCTAGAAGTTGGAAAGGTTGACAGAAGATAGCAGATAGAATGAATGAGGGGCTTTATGTCAGTCAGTAAGTGAAAAAATATTAAATGCTCACTATATGTTAGGCACTGTCCTAAGTTCTGAAGATACAAAAAAGTCAAAGACAGTTCCTGTTCTTAAGGAACTCACAAGCTAAAGAGGGAGATAGCATACAAACAACTATGTAAAAGTAAGCTATATGCCAGATAAGTGGGAAGTAATCAACAAAGGGAAGGGACTAGATTTGGGCAAGGATCAAGAAAGCCTTCCTGTAGAAAGTAGGATTTTAGCTGGAACATGAAGGAAGTCATTCCAGGCATGGGGACAACCACAGCTGACCAAAACTGAAAGATGGAGTTTCTTGTTTGAGCAATAGAAGTAGGCCAACATTTTTATTTAAGGTGGCAGTAAGTGTAAGATGACTGGAAAGAAAAGGAGGGCAAGTTATTAAGGGCTTTCAACACCAAACTCAGGATTTTATATTTGATCCTGGAGGTGATAGGGAGCCACTGGGTTTTATTGAGTAGGAGTAGGTTGCAAGAGGGAGTTGTGCTTTAGGAAGCTCAGTGACAGCTGAGTTGAGAATGGGTGAGTGGGAAGTGACTTGTGGGGGAAACCAACTCATAGGCTATTGCAGTAGTCCATGTGTGAGGTGATAAGGGCCTGCACCATGGTGGCAATTCAAAATCGATGGTCCTATGAACTCCTCTTGGCTACTTTTATTTTTAAAACCCACAGTCTCTGAAGATATATGCGCCAAAGTAGAGAGAGTGCCTGTGAAATAAGATTCCAGATGTCTTTGAATTGCTGCAGGAAATTAGGCCAATTACTGAATCATCCTATGCCTGCCTTTCAGCAAGTAGAATAAATTCTGAGTGCTTCTCATAAATTCTAATTTGTCTAAAATCCAAGCAACCAGAAAGCACAAATAGCTGATATTTGTTTTGTACAGTTCAGCCACTGCTTTTTATGATAAGTAAACAAGATAATGAAATAATATTGACAGTTCAAATTTGCCATTTACAAAATGTTTTCCTCACAAGTCTGGCAGGCAGGTGGTACAAGGTTCATTATCCATTTGGGGGGGGGGGGAAATTTTATGTGATATTATTGATGTAAGGAGCTCCTCTTAAAAAATCCCTTTATCAATGCAGCTAAATGTCTGCTCTGTAACTTGAAGTCATAGCAAGTCACACTGGGTAGTGGTAGAGTGAGTAATGTGCTGATGGTAAACTTAGCCAGTATGTGTCAGAGGTGGGACCTGGCGACAGGTCATCATCGCCTCAAGGCCAGCTCTCTATCCACTGTACTATACTGCCTTCCCTTCCTATTTTATAGTTGAAAAGAACTGAAAAAGAGGTAGAGCTTATTCTCCAGTCGAGGTCTCAAATCCAACTTGAATGCTCTTTCTATGTAATCAAAAATTTATATTAAATATTTTAATTATCTTGCTTTTATTAGGTTTTATTTTATTTTCAGTTCCAAATTCTCTTCTTCCCCCCTCACCAAATGAAAAGAAAAACAAAACTCATTACAAATTTATGTAGTCATTCAAAACAAATCCCTGAATCAAATATGTCCAAAAATAAAAAGGAAAAAAAAAGAAAAATATCCTTCAATATGCACTCTTAAATCCATGACTTCTCTATCTAGAGGAGGAAAGCATGTTTCAGCATGAGTCCTTTAGAACTGTGGTTGGTCACTGTGTTGATCACAATTAAATAAATCTTTCAGAGATGACTGTCTTTATGATGATGTTGTTATTGCATAAATTGTTTCCCTTATTCTGCTCACTTTTCTTTGCATCAGTTCATATAAGTCTTGCCAGGTTATTTTTTTTTTGAAACTATGCCCACCACGATTTCTTACTGCACAATAATATTCCATCACATTTTCATGCTTGTTGAGCCTCTCTCCAACTGATGGCATCCCTTCAATTAACAATTCTTTGCTATCACAAAGAGGGCTGCTATATTTTGTACATGAATCCTTTTCTCCCTTCTCTGTTCTTTTTAGGGGGGTATGCTTCTCTTAACTCCAATGTTTGCATGTCAGATTTTTCACCCAGTTCTAATATTTTCATCAAAAATGCTTCAAAGACCTCTATTTTGTTAAATGTCCCTTCCCCCCTTCCCACCCTTGTAGGAGTATACTCAGTTTTGTTGGGTAGGTTATTCTTGGTTGTAAAGGATCTAAGTTTTCCCAAACTTATTTGACCTACCACCCCCATTTCAAAAACAAAGATTACTCAATACCCCCTGCCCCAGAAATCTACTTTCTTTAACCTTTTAAGGTACATTTTTTGGTAAATTTGCCTCATTTCAAACTACTACCATGCTACCCCTATGTGGTCCCCCATTGTTCCAGTGCCCCCACAGTGTATTCCAAGCTCTCTGTTCCTTCAATATCATAGCTGCTAAATTTTGTGTGATCCTGACTGTGGCTCCTCAGTACTTCAATTGCTTCCTTCTGTCTACTTGCAATATTTCCTCCTTAAACCAGGAGCTCTGGATTTTGAGAATTTTCATTTGGGAGTTTCAGGAGATGACCAATACATTCTTTTCAATTTCCACTTTGCCCTCTGGTTCTAACATATTTGGGTGGTTTGATTTCATGGATTCTTAGAGTATAGTGTTTAGGTTCTTTTTTATTCCTGGCTTTCAGAGAATCTAATGATTTTTAAATTAACTCTCCTTGAACTGTTTTCCAGGTTAGTTGTTTTTCTATTGAGATGGTTCACATTATCTTCTATTTTTTTCAGACGTTTGATTTTGTTTTATATCTTGATGTAGCATGGTGTCATTAGCTTCCATTTGGCCAATTCTAATTTTCAAGGAATTATTTTCTTTGGTAAGGTTTTAAAAAAAAAAAACTTCTTTTTTTTCTAAGCTGTTGAGTCTCTTTCATATCTTTCTTCCATAGCTCTCATTTGTTTTTTAAACAATCTTTAACTCTCTCTCTCCTTTTATTAAATTTTAATTCTCCTAGGAATTCTTGTTGGACTTGTGTGTAAGCTACATTTTTCTTGGAAGCTTTGCTTGGAGATGTTTTCAAGTAATTCTTTTTCTTTTTGTGTCTTGAACTTCCTATTATAATAGTAGCTCTTTAGAGTGGAGGGTTCTTTTTTAATTTACTCATTCTTCTAAACTACTTCTTGACTTCAGGCTTTATGATAGTGCTGGACTCTACACTTCTGAGTATGTCTGGCCTGTGCTTCTATCCTTTTAAATATTTCTGTTGCTTTCACAGCTCAGTCTGGGGACCTGCAAGTTTTTAGTGCTCCCAAAGTGGTACAATCTAAAGAGAGATCTGTTCACTGCCATCATGGTCAGCTCTTCAATTTCCTGACCCACATTGACTTGTGTATGTTTAAGAGTCTCAGCAGACTATTACCGAACTCAGTCACTATGAGACCACAGGGAGATTCTGCAGGTATGGAACAACTAAACTGCCAACTCCTTTTTCATCTGGGACTCATGCCCTAGTTATTCCAGTGCAGGCTTAGAAACTGGGCTAAAGGCTACACCTGAGTTTCTTCTATGCTCTTGGGATCAGAGGCATACAGCTGGATTTCCAGAACTTGTTTCTTATTCAGTCCACAAGTAGGACCCCTGCTCTGGACAAATCTTCCCTTTCCTGGATCTATGAACAGAACCTAGGTAATGGTTGACACATCTGCCAGATGGCACCCATTTCTGCACCTACTACTAATTCTATGATCTTGTAGGATCTCTTTCTTCCCTCATGCTCTGTCTCACTCCTTTCCCTCCCTGTATCTCAGAATGCTCCCAGCCACCACCATGCAAGCTCCTGGCCAGCCCCCATTCCCAGTGTCTACACACCTCTCCAAAGCTGCCCTGGGCTGGAAAAAATGTCTCATTGCAACTTTTTCTTGGTTTCCCAATCAGAATGAGGACCAGTGTGTTTTCTAGATCGTTGTAGAAAAGGGATAGTGGCAAGCTAGGCTCAATTGCTTCCTCTCACTCCACTCTCTTGATTCTGTCTCCTTGAATTATTTTTAAACAACTTTCTTCCATCCAGTGTGTCCTTTGGTTCTGATTTATTATCCCTTTCCTACAGTTGCCTTTCTTCCCTTAATTCAAGCATTTTCTCCTTCCTTGTCCAGATGTAGAATCCAAGGGGATTATTTTCTCCTCAAAGCCATTAAGATGTTGAATTTACCAGGGCAATGTGTCCAGAAAGATCAGGCTGACTGGGGTCTGTTTCCTTCTGAATGAAGTGTTTCACCCTTCCTGGGTCTCCATTCAGTGCTGCTAACCAGAACCCTCTCTCAAAGTCCATCTTTTTCAGGGTCTGCTGCACACTGGGCACAGAGCTCTGGTGAGAGCAACAGGTGGCATCCTGGCAGGTTCAGGCTCCTCCAAATCCTCAGGAGGCAGTTCACCCTGGGGGAACAGCCCTGAGGGAGGAAAGACTTATTATAACTTTTATTAAAGGAAACTCAGTATTGTTCTTCTTTTATTTTAATTCTGTTTTATTTTTAATTGATTAATTTTATTCTATTTGTAATACAAAATAAAGTAAGCATTTTCCTTCTATGGTTTAATATTTTTATAATAATTCTGTTTTTAAATTTTTATTATTTTTATTCTGTATGTAGCAACAAATATAAACAGTTCCACATGCAAAATAGTAAGGAAAAATGTTTACCAAAGCACAAATCTCTTCTTTTCATGAGAAAAGTTTTCACAAAACTTTCAGTGCTTTCCAGTCTATGTTTTCTTCTAATGTTCCTTATCTTCTGGACATTTAAAAATGCTTCAGTGATCATCTTTTGTTTCTTTTTTTCAAAGAGACAACCCTGTCTGTAACCCCTCTCTCCATCCTACTTCCAACCACTAAAACTAAAACAAATAAAACTTTTGCAATAAATATGCTTAATGAAGTAAAACAAATTCCCATATTGGCCATAACTTATAGTATATGTCTTATTATGCACCTTGAGTGCTTCTCTTAGGAGATAAATAACATATTCTATCACTGGTTCTCTAAAATTTCTGTTTCTCATAGCATTTGAAAGCTTTAGAATTTCAAAGTTGTTTTCTTTACCATACTGATATTATTGCAGAAACTGTTCTCTGGATTCTATTCACTTCAAATGGTATCGGTTCATACAAGTCTTTCTAGGATTCTCTGAAACTGTCCCTTTCATCATTTCTTACTATGAACTCAACCATTTCCAAATTGATATGCACTCCTTAGTTTCCAGTTCTCTTCTACAACAAAAGAATTTCTGTAAAAACTTTTTGTACTTATGTGTTCTTTTTCTATCTTTTTAAAAGCTCTTTGGGGTGCAGTCCTGGTAGTTGTATTATTGCATTAAAGGGTGTTCACAGTTGGGTGACTTTGGGGGCATAGGAGCATATTTCCAAATTCTCTCTCAGAATATTTGGAATGATTACAAGTTCTACCAAAGGTGGTTGGAAAGCATTCTTACTTCCCCCACGGTCCCTCCAACATTTGTCATTCTCTTTTCCAGTCATATTGATGATTTGAAGGGAATGAGATGGAAAATCAGTTGTTTTGATTGGTATTTTTCTAATTATTTGTTATTTGGAGCATTTTTATATGGCCTATGATGGATAACATTTTTGTCTCTGAAAATTTCCTATTCATATCCTGCGATTACCTGTTTGGAAATGGCTCTTTTCTATATATTTGAAACAATTTCTTATAGATATAAAATATCTAACCTTTATCAAGGGATCTTGCAATGAAATTTTTTTTATCCCAGTTAACCCACATCCCTTCTAATTTTAAGTCCATGAGGTTTTGAGCAATTAATATCTCTCCACCAATGGAGATCTATATTTCTCTAAAGAGTGTCTTGTAGTTTTGAGTTGCCTTTTCCCCCTATAGTTCTGACATATCTATGTAGGTATATAAATATTTTTAAATCCTGTAGTTATATTGAATAAAATTTTTCTAACTCTTTCTACTAGGTTATGTTGATAATATATAGAAGGCTAATACTTTGGCTGAGTTTATTTTATATCCTGCTTATTTGCATATTATTATTTCAATTTAACTTTAGTTAACTCTCAAGGTTTCTCTAAATAGAATATCAAATCATCTGCAAATATGTTAATTTTGTTTTCTCTGTTCCTGTGCTTATTCTTTCAATTGCTTTTGCTAGAGTTAGCACTTTAAGAATTATATTAAATATTAATAGTGATAACAGACATCTTCACTTTAGCAGTGATCTTATTGTAATGGCCCATTATACATAATACTGACTCTTTCTTTTATGTAGATTCTATTAACTATATTAGGGAAATGTCCATATATTCTCATGCTTTTAGTGGTTTTTAACAGAACCGGCTATTGTATTTTGTCCATAAAAAGCATAATCATGATTTTTCTTGTTTCTGGTTTTTTTTTAGCATGGCCTATTACATTTATAGTTTTCTTAATCTCAAAACAACCTTGCAGTATTGGTATAGATTTGACATGATCATAGTTTACAATGTTTGTGATGTTTTGCTGCAGCCTCCTTTCCATTTCATTTAAAATTCTTGGCCAATATTCATTAGGTATGTTGAGCTATAGGTTTCCTCCTCTTATCTCTTTCTAGTTTAGCTATATAGAAAATATTTGTATGATAGAAGGAATTTTGTAAAATCCCATCTTTTCCCATTTTTGTGGACAGTTTATATAATACTAGAACTATTTGTTCTTTGATAATGCTAAGGGCAAACAAATCCCAAAACATTTAATAAATTATAAAACAACAAATAACAAAGACAATTATCTTTTGTGCCTATGTAAATAACCGAATGGTACTAGTCTTCCATTTTAGTGAATCTTTGAAGATTGTCTGACATGTCTTAAATGTATTGGTCTACACTATCTGACATATAGTAAGGGCTTACTTAATGAATGCTTGTTGACTGATCAGCTGTTTGACTGGCATAGAAGAAAAAAGAGCTCTCTGTTATTATTAATAGTTTAACAAATAAATGCTTTACCCTTAGGCCTGTTGAAAAACTAAAGTTTTCATTTTTTGAGCTATCTCCAAGCAGTTAGTTGGGTGAATGAAAATAGAATTTAGAATGAGATGTAAAAAGGTAATAATAGAACTAGAAAAGAGTAATGATTATTGTCTGACAAGGGAGAAGTTAAGGGAAATATGAAATAAATTGAAATGAAAATTTGTAGAAATTCAGTTTGGAATGTATTAAGGAAACATTGAATGTTTTAAAATATGGGCCTGGTGGTTATAGAGGAAGATTTATCTTCTAGAGATACATAGGAAATATGAGAGAAGATAAAGTCATTTAAAGATTTAATGGTTCCCTGTCCTCTGAAGCTGGCTTTGTGAATTTCTGTATTATAGCAGAAAAAGCATTAGTTATGGAGTCAGGGAATATAAGTTCAAATCATGCTTCCAGTACCTACTGTTGGCAAGACTGGTCAAGTCACCCAACCTATCTAGGCTGTGAGGTGGTTATACTAGATGGCCTAAAGATCATTTCAGCTCTGTGTTTGATCCTCTAATCCAGTGACTCGGAGGTTCCTTCCAATGCCCAAATTTCTGATCTAGATGGTCATTTTCAAGAAGTACTGTTTTGATTGTTGTATTTTTTATCTTTACATCTGTAATAAAACAGTTCTTGTCCAGCAACCATCATATTCCTAAATATTTGTTGAAGATGGGGAAAAAAAGACAACACTTTTCCAAAAGTCCTGCATTTCTACTATTCAGTGGAAAGCAAAAGAGTGGGATGTTGTACAATTGTGTGACTATCTTTGGAAGTAATCATGTTCATAAGTAAAGTTTTCCTTGCTTAAAAAAGGGAGTGTGGGAGTGGCACTAAGTGGGAACAGAAAGCTCTTGGATAACAATGAATGGAAGGAGGAGAAAGCCATTTGTTTAAATTTCTTCATTTTGGAATCCCTGTTGTTTGGGTAGCCAGAGCAGTTGGGGGCCAAACACAGGGAGCAACTTAAACTGTGTAGGCTCTGTAAGAAGCTCAGTCATCCATCAGAGGAACGGCAAGGGGCAACTGCTGCTCAGGTCACAGCCCTTCATGCCTACTTTGTTTTTAATTTTAAAAATCTCATTTGGTCTGTGCCTCAGTAAGTTTGGAGGGTTATTCTCTCACTTAAGTAGGAAAGCAAAGATGGAAATTCAGCTGAATAAACCAGTTGGAGACCATAATAATGAGATGCTTAAAAAAGTTTGTACAGCAACTTAGACATAGAACCTGGAAAAGTAAGCATCGGAGTCATCTGTGAGCTGTCATCAGTATACTTTTGGGGAAAACACAGTGTCCTAGAGCTAGGGAAATGTGTTTACTTCAGTTCAGCAAACCCTTATTAAGCACCTACTGAATGCAGCCTGGCTTTCTAGGCTCCGGGGTGGGGTGGGGTGGGGGTTCAAACTTAAGATAAGATCACAGCTTACCACATATAAAATAAAAAAGTACAAACATAGATAACTATAATAATAACAATACATGATAAGTGCATTCGAGAGGTAGGCTTACTACAAGAGGTAGCATTTGAGTTAGATTTGAAAGGATGGATGGGAATTCATTAGTTGAAGAGAAGGAAAGTAAACTTTCTACCTAGGTATAAGGAACAAAGTGAAGAAAAGCATGTGCACTAAAATCTTATTAGCTAGGCTCTAATTTGCCATAAGCACCTACAGACACACAATTAATTATTTTTAGACTAATTTTTTCTATTTAGTGTACCCAAAAGTAGCAAAATTGTACTTTAAAATTATTTGTAATTGTGGTTTTCCTTAAAGAATATATACTTGGCTCCTCAAAAGTATGAATTATAATGTTTCCCTGTATCATTTCCTCCCTCTAAAAATGCTATCTTTTTTTGCAAGTGGTCTAGAAGACAGTTGTCATCTGCCTTTCCAAGCTGCAAAAAAAATGGGTAGGAGTATATATTTTGCAGCTTTCTGTAGTTCTCCACAAACATTCTGCTCTTATGTCTCATCATGAAATGGAGGAGACCTTGGACTCTGAAGGCTAAATCAAAAGAACTCAAGCTAGTAAGGATTTAAGTATAGTCATCAAGAAAATGCATCTTCTGACTGAGGACTAGCCTATATAAGCATAGAAAATCTCATTCCCAGTGGCCATTAGTTGCAGAATAATTTGACCATGGAAGTCCACAAAATGGAAAAAAAAAGCAAAATAGTGTTCACTTCCATGCCTTTAACTTCTTCAGTGGTGATGGGCATTGGGAGAAAAGGAGGCAGAGTCTGCTAAGAATTTAAATATTTTTAGACTACAAACATTAACTTAGCTCTTGGTACTTTAAATGTGAATTATTGTCCAATGAATCAATATATTGCTAGAGGAAGTGAATCACATAAATACTGACATTCTTGCCATAAATGAAACCAGAAACATAAGGAAATTAATGCTAAATGGAATGATCACTCACAGGTTCTCTTTGGAAAGACCAATAAAGGAGTTGGTAGAGTTGGTATTATCATATGTACAGTGTCAATAGGAGATTTTTAAAATTAAAAACAAAGCGTATTTGGTGACCTTCCCCTATGGAACTTATGATAAGCATCAGCAAATGTTTAGCATGCAGATGCTATCTACATGCCAACAGCTATTCCAGAAGACAAGATCGTGAAATCCAAACAAAAGACACACATTAATGTTAAGGACTTCAGTGTGGTGTTAAGAGAATAAGGGGGTAATGAAAAATACATTGGACAAACTTGTTCAAGTCTAAGAAGTAAAAAATGACAGAGGTGTGTAGACTCACCAGAAATCTTGTAATGTTTTATATATAATGAAGACTTTCCTCCAGAAGGGAATTAGAAGAATCAGAAGACCTTGGACTTGGCTAACAACCAACAAAATTATATGAAATGAAAATAAATGTATCTTAACACACAGTAAATTACTTGTTATTGATGATGGAACGATTTCCAAATAATCTTGCTGTCAGACCACTGACTTGCCAGAGTAAAAGTCAAAATCAATATCAAATTAGATGAAAAGTTTTGATTAATAAGAATACTAATAGCTAACATTTATGTAGTGCTTACTATGTGCTAGACACTGTGCTAAGCACTTTACTATTATTATTTCATTTGATCTTTACAGCAACCCTGGAAAGTAAGTGCTATTATTGTTCCTGTTTTACAGATGGGGAAATTGAGGCAAACGAAGGTTAACTGATTTGCCCAGGAACACAAAAGTTTACACTTTTTGCACACAATTTGCACGCAAATTGCAAGAGCTCCAATGTGAATTGGTCAAATAAGTTATCGATGCTGAAAATGGAGTCAAATAAGTTATTGGTGCTGAAAATGGGAAATTGAACAAATAAAAGATATTGATAGGATTTCTCAACATTTCCCAAGGATATTTAGCGTCTATAAATCAATTGC
Organism: Trichosurus vulpecula; assembly: GCF_011100635.1. Lineage (NCBI taxonomy): Eukaryota > Metazoa > Chordata > Mammalia > Diprotodontia > Phalangeridae > Trichosurus > Trichosurus vulpecula. Next base: position 244,440,767 of record NC_050575.1, on the reverse strand, counting down.
CTCAACAATATGGTGAAAGACCCCAGAAATTGTTGCAACTCACAAAAACTTGATGTCACAAGTATAAACTCATAGTGTCCAAGGGCAACTATATTTTAGAATATAAATGCACTTGAAAGAGATTGTGGAGGAAGTACGTGAAATTACATATTTATAGGAAAATAGCAAAGTGGCTGGAAGAAACACAAGTCATCAAAATTTTTAGTGTGAGACTTAACCAAGATAAATGATTCAAGAGTAGTCATGGATGAATCTGGAAGAGCAAAAGATAGTTTTGTCAGTATTACTATTGAAATGTCTTTTCTTCATTGTTGGCAAAGGGGCTACCACATTCAGATGCCAATATTTTGGACTTGAATATTTTAAAATAATGAATAAAAATGCATACTTTTGGCCCATTTTGTGGTTGAAGATGTGGATGATAGTAAAAAACCATTTGCAAAAGTCAGCTTATCCATAACTATACCTTTGACACTTGTGAAGGTCATTCTTATAAAGATTTTATGGGTTTAAGAAAGTAGGCATATGAGTTGGGAGTTAGTGATTTCCACTTAACAGCATTGTTTTATAATGCAATCTGTGATTTCTTCATAATTCATTGATTTATTTTTTTCTTTTCAGTCTTGAAGGTATATGTCTCAGTTCTTTCAAAATTCTGTCACTCCCAGCACAGATTCTATTGATATGTACTTGGTCTAAGCAAGCTGTTCTTTCTGTCTTCATCTACTTTAGTGGAATTTCAACTTCTTCACATACAATGTATCAGAGACTGAGCTCATAGAATTACTAATTTAAGTCTAGAAATGACCATAAAAACCACGTAGTCCAACGCTCTCAATCTGTAAATGAAGAAACAAGCTCAGAGAGTTTAAGGACTTGCCGATGGTCACACAGCTACTATTGTTAGAGGCAGGATGTATATCCAAGTTTACCCAACCACCAACTAGTAGATATCTATCTACTAGACTTTCTCTTACATAATGAACTGAAGTAATCTAAACAAGATACATTTCCATTGCCGTATTTCATGTGATAACTTGCAAACTTATGAATCAATGCTGGACATTTTATTATCATTTAAGAACTAAATACTGACAGTATATATATAGTAGGCAGGGAATATAAGAGAAAGGTAAACAGGCAAATCAGAGAAGTTTAAAAAATGAATTCTATCTTCAAATAGTTTACAATGTGGTTACAGAAGTAAAACTAACAGACGTAAAATGTTTCAAGGTGATAAAGAAAAACTACTGGTTCCAAGGTCAGTGCTTGCTCCAAGAAGAATTCAGTATTGGATGCAGTAGTCTGAGAAAGCTTGATGAAGGTGAGACTTGAAGTGAACCTTTAAGGAATGGTAGGACTTCTATAGGTGGAAAAGGAAGCTGACAGGCATCCAAGGTAGGGAGCTAGCATGGACAGAGACAAAGTGATAGAAATAAGCTTGGTATTCACATAGTACTTTGCCTCAGTCTGACCAGAGTAGCAGGTAGACATTGTCTATGACTATAAATTATAGACAAGTAGAAGGAGTTTTGACTGTGGGAATTTCTACTTGGACCAAAAAAAAATTGAAATGAAAACAAACCAAATACATATGTACAATTCAACCCATTGTTCCAGCCTTTTGTTATTAAGGATTTTTCTACAAAATAAATTATATTTTGAGGCAAAAGTAACCTCAGAGACCATCTCTTCCAAATCTCTCATATGGTGGATGAAGGAAACTGAGACCCATAAAAGTAAAATGACTTGTTCAAGGGTATACAGGTAGGAAGGAGAAGGACTGAAAACTGAGGTTAGGCCTTCTGACTCTAAATCCAATTATTTATTTATTATTTTACTTTCTCCATAAGATCAGGTCATTTTGGATCCAGATTGGATTATAAGAACCAGGCAGATGAATTTAGCCTTCATCCCATGGGCAAATGAGAGGTATTTTAGGTTCTTGAGATATAGAATGCTGCATCCAAAGAAATCTTTAAATTAAATTAGTAATATACAGTCTGAATTAGTGGACATTAATTATATGGAAAAAGGGTTTGTTGTTAACTTCTATAGCTATACAGTCACATATGTAGACCTATTTGTTAATTCCTGAGATCATAATACTTTGATCTAAGATAATGCAAGAAAAAAAAAGTCTGAAAGACATTTTGAAGGAGAAAAAAAATTTTAAAGATGATATCACTAAAATTGGAATCTAGAGTTCTATTAGGTCAATTCAAGGATCTGGGATGGACAAGGGGGAAAGACTATCAATGGGTCAGAGATTGGAATCAGATAATTTCAAGCAAAACAAACTCTTTAGTATTTTGTGATTTTCTTTTCTGGTAAAATGTGACATAACAGGATTAGAAGGAAAGAAAAACAAACTTAAAAATTTTAACCTTGAATTTTGATGGCCTGAACTTGCTTATAATACTAAAGAAAGTTGCAGAATAGATTAGAAGGTGAAATGCAATTTATTTTTTCTGCATACAACAAACATTTGAAACATAGAGATACATGCAAAGTGAAAATGAGAGGTTGGAATAAATTTTATTTTTCAGAATACTCAAAAGTCAGGACTGTGAGTATGATTTCAGAAACAGTAAAAATAGATACTGTCAAGAGAGACAGTCAAAGAAACTATCATACATCATGCTTATCTTTCCTTCCACACTTTGCAATCTAGCCAAACTGGACGTCTCTCTCTTCCTCATAGATAGCACCTCAATTCCTGTCCCTCTGACTTTAAAGATCTCATAAATAAATAAAGGTAGAAATATAAAATCTGGCCTTTATATGTTTTATGCAAAAATAGTAACCAATAAAGGAAATAGGAACAAAATACAAAGTTAAATGGAAACTAAACTGCATGCTATAAATAGTAAAAAATAAATCACAAAACAGTATAAACACATTAAAGACATTAACAGTGAAACAATAGGGGCAGCTAGGTGGCGCAGTGAGTAGAGCACCAGCCCTAGAGTCAGGAGGACCTGAGTTCAAATCAGACCTCAGACACTTGACACAATTACTAGCTGTGTGACCCTGGGCAAGTCACTTAACCCTAATTGCCTTGCCTTCTCCCCTCCAAAAAAAAATCGTGAAACAATAGAAGAAAATATACAATGGTCCACAGGGTCAAGAAGAGTCAGACATGACAGAGTGACTGAGCAACAACAAAAACAAGAAAAAGAAATTAAGGGAATATGCATAGGCAAAGAATAGAGGCAAAAATAATATGATAATTTACTTAGAGATTATAGAAAAATCAATACAAATTTAATAGACAAATTAGCTTTGGCAAAGTAGGAAGATTTATGAAATAAATTCACAAAAATCACCAGCTTTTCTCCACAATCTATCTGTCATTGTTTTCGCCTCGCTTTCTCTCCCTCCTCCTCCTCATTTCCCACCAGTGGGAAAATCCTGTCATTTCTATGTTATAACATCTCTCAAGTATGTCCTCTTCTGTCCTCTGATATCGCCACCATTGTGGTGTGAATTCTTAACACTTCATATCTGGAATATTGCAATAGCTTTTGGGATGGTCTCCCTGACACAAGGCCCTCCCCAATCCAGCCATTCCTCCACTCAGCTTTCAATCAGTCAGTCAGTCAAAAAGCATTTAATAACTGCTCACTATGTGCTGAGCACTGTGTTAAGCACTGGGGATATATAAAGATGCTCCTTGCATTCACATCAAAAAGTCAAATGATATTTCTATGAATTGATTAAGCCCTTCTAGAGGACAACTTGTATAAATAGAATAAAAGTGAATTATAGTTTATATCCTTTAACCCAATAACACTGCTACTGGATGGGGTTTTCTTCAGGACCCGAATGATAATAAAAACAGATATATACATATGTATGTGTGCGTGTGTATATATGTATGTACATACATACATACAGAAATATCCTAACCAAAAGCCTAGAGACCAATGGTATATTCAGTAATTCATTGGAAATGGGTAGACAAACTGTGGCAGTTGCATATAATAGAATATTACTGCACCATAAGGAATTATGAACACGAAGAATTCTAAGGAACATTAGAGGATGTATGAAGCGGCACAAAGTGAAGAAAGCAGAGCCAAAAGAAAGATATAAATAAAAGGCAATAAAACTCAGGTCACATATAATGGACAGTTTGGGTACCAAGTTAAGAAAGTTCAAGCGCATATCTTTCTTTTCTGTTAGCAAACAGTAAACTACCCAAGTAGAAAGTGATATATACTATTAAACATAATTATTATGATAGGCAGGCTTGCTTAACAGTTTTCAGGGAATATAATCTGTAGGTGGGTATTTGGTTATTGAGGGGGATGACAGCTCCATCATATTAGTAAAAATGGATGCATAGCTGGTCATTAGTGTCAAACACAGCCAAGAAGTAAAGAAGGAATATGAAAATAGCTTACCTAGTTTAAGAAGGCAGTCATGGGTAACTTTAGAGGGAACTATTAGAAGATTGAAGGAAATTAGGAAGGAGAATTAGGTAGTAACAGCCATAGATGTAACTAGTTTTTTTGTTTAGTCATTCTGTCATGTCCAACTCTTCGTGACCCCATAGATGATGGAATTCTCTGAGTAAATTATGATATCATTTTAACTCTGTCTTTGCTTATGCATTTTCCCTTATTTTCTTTTTCGTGGCTTCATTACCATTCAGTTGTTCAATCATGTCTGACTCTTCTTGACCCTGTGGACTATATAGCATGTTTTCTTCTATTGTTTCAATGTTAATCTCTTTAATGTGTCTTGGCAAAGATACAGGAGTGCTTTGCCATTTCCTTCTCCAATGTAACTAGTTATCTGGGAGCAAAATAAGCAGGTATGGATGGTGGCTGGAAGCACTATCAAGATCCAAGCAAGAGGCTGGTTATTGTTTGCTTATTTGTTCTTTTGAAGATCAAGACACTTGAGCATTTCTGAAAGAAGACATTTCAAAAAAAAATTACAGTGTTGATGGACCCAGCTAACGCAATAGTAGTAGGAAATGCAAATACACTAATGAATAATTTTGAATTTTTTTCAGTTAGGTCTCACTACAGGAACATATTTCACTTACACAGATCACATGACTTAGACAAGGGAAATTTAAGGAATTGCTTGTGGCACATAGAGGTTAAATGACCTGCCAAGAACCACACAGCTAACTGTTAGAGGTGGAATTTGAGCCTAGATCTTTGTTACTCTAAGGCCAACACATTTTACCTATGTCACATGGCCTTCAATGGAAAATAAAAAAAAAACATAACTGGTAATGAAATTTAATCTTCAATGTAGTATTAATAGTCTTAGAGGAGAAACATTTATTAAGACTCTACTATGTTCCATGCACTGTGCACTTTACAAATATTATCTCATTTGATCCTTACAACAATCCTGAAGTTATTATCCCCATTTTTATATTTTACCGTTGAGGAAACTGAGGAAAACAAAGGTTAAATGACTTGTCCAGGGTCACACCAGTAGTGTCTGAAGTCACATTTGAACTCAGTTGTTCCTGACTCCATCGCCAGTGATTTATTCATTGTGCCACCTAGTTGCCTCTATTTACATGTACTTGGATGTAGTAATTATTTACCAAATATTAATACCCAAATTGGTGCATAAAGTACGCAAATGGAACCAAAGACAGGTTATTGGTGTTCCCTCTTAAACAAGAATCAGCCTCTTTCTGCTGCCTAGCAAACCTAGCTATTTATTCCTCTCCGATTCTTCACCTTTCTGAATCTGTTCTGTATCTGTTCTAAATGCTATCCAATTGCCTGGCATAGTCTAAAGGCTACTCAACTGCTTATCAATCTGAATAGTAATCATTCTTCACCCACTTGGTTTTTCCCATCTTGGTGAACTCTATTATTTATAGTTTTGATTTTCTAAGTCCTTCAATACTACAGGTTGCAGATTAGGTGCTGATCTGCATTGGTAGAGATATTCCCCTCGTTGGGAGTCACCTATAACAGAGAAATGTTCTGCTTGTAACCCAGTCTCAAGTTCTGCAGTGTTCCAGGGCTTGATGTAAACAAAATAACCATTAATAAATAGGAATATATGGAGGACTTCATCATTCATAGGGGATCCCTCTTCAATCTGGACTTGGAACTGGAAGCCCTCCATGATTTTGGCACAGTTTCTGACAAGCCCATATCTCCTTGTTTAATGTCTTGCTTCATATAAATAATCAGAGAATCATTAAAAAGTTATCTTTTTTACATCTTTCATAGAACTCCATAGGATTCTGACAGATATATTAAAGTCACCTTGTTGGAAACCATAAAGATGAGGTTTTTCTTTAATCAATGAAATGCTTTTTATAGTCAACAGACAATGAGCACGTGTAAGATCTTAGATTCTCTCCACCAGTGATCAAACTCAAGTATAACAGGGGTCACTAAATTGCACATAAGCATCCCTGCAGGCCACATATTGCCTTAGAAAACCGCACATGTTTATATTTTCTTTTTTATCTAAAATACAAGTACATTAAAATAAGATAAGCACTACATTTTAATCTGGTTTGGGCCACACTCAGGAATGTTGTGGGTCTGTGGGCAGCAAATTTGAGATCACTGCTCTGCACATTTTCAGTCAATGAACTATGGTTTAATGCAGAACCACCATTTACAAAAGTTTTTCTTCCTTTCCCTTCCTTCATCAAGAATATATTGGATGTATGAATATTTTTCTCATATAAATTTTGTATCTGTAGAAAAATAAGCACATAGGTCAGTAGTTATTAACATTTTCTCAGCAATCTTTGGGAGTAATAGAGGTATGAGATTATATCTAATCTTTCACTATTCTTCCTGGGCTCTTTCCAACCATTTAATAATTAATCTTTCAACACCTTCCAATTGTGCCTTATTAGCTTTAACCAGACATGATTTTATTGGTGGAAAGAGTTTTCTATGATGAACTTTCTCTCCCAATGAGAAGTATTACCTTCTTACAACTTATAGAGAGTTGCCAGGGTTACATAGCCCATAGGTGGAAGAGGTATGTCTTCCTGATTGACCAGTTGGGCTGTCATGTGGAGTGAATGGCAGCAAACAGATGAGCCCTGCCCCATTGCAGGATCCTCGCTTGTTTCTGGTAAGCCAGTTGTTTCTGTTTTGGTGCTTTGGGATAATACAATAAGACTTGGGTGGTCCCCAAGGTTCTCTGTGGTAGGGGAAGGAGATCACTGTGGCACTGCCCTGGCTTAAAAAGAGATCTAGCTTCCTCTTTCTATCACTGTCTCTTCCTCTATCTTTTCTTCAACTATTCTCAGTGCATGACTTGGAGCTCCTTCCCTCCAGGACTTTCCCACAAAGGGTGGAAGGAGCCTCTAAATGAGAGTCAATTTGGTCCTGTTATCTATATGGTAAAATGCAAACTCTTTAACCTGGAAGTTAATGTCCTCCACAGATTGGCGCCAATTTTCTTTTTCACATTATATTCTTTCATATACTCCAGAATCCTGCTAAACTGGACTGCATGCTTCCTCAACTTGCTATGCCATCCCTAGCTTCTGTGTCTTCATGGAGGTAATCCTGCATGCCCACACTTATATTTCTTCCCCATCTCTCAATTTCAGAATCTCTTGCCTCAAGACTCAGCTCAGCTGTTGTTTCCTCTGCATCTTTTCCTATTCCTCCTAACTGAAAATGTCCTCTTCATCCTCAAAAGTTCCTAAAGCACTATCTCGGTCTCTTCTTTTCCTCTATCACAATCCCAGCTTCTATTATATTACTTAATTGTGTTCACATTTCTATTTCTCCACAGTAGAATGTAGGTCCTTGAGGAATTAAGACAGTCATTTAAAAAAATCTTTTTATCTCTAATATCTGGGGAGGAGATGGTGCCATAAAGAGCTCAAAAAAGAAAGAATATTTGGAATAGTCACCAAGGGGATTAGAAAAGAGAATCAATAAGGAAGAGTGAAAGGATTAGTACTTGGACAACAGAATGTGAGTCTGTTACTAAGTTCGCTTTTGGAAAGTCCTGGAAAGTCCCACTGTCCCAGTCCTTAAAGATCCAGAGCCATTTCTTTGCCACATTGCAAGCCGAGTAACTATGAACAAGTCTCTTTCCTTCTCTGAACCTGACTTTCTTCATCTGTAAATCAGGGCAATGCTTCAGGGTTGCTATAAAGCCTTAAAATGCTTTGGAAGATAAAGTTTATAAAGCAACCTTAACCAACGAGTGTTAAAAACAAACATTCAGATACATATTCGGTGATGAACACAAACTCATTAAATCATAATAATAGTTAGCATTTATAGGACACTTTCCAAAATTTCTCATGTGATCCTCACAGCAAGAAATAACAATAGCTAGCATTTATATGAGCATTTATATATAAAGTATTTATACAGGGTTTTAAAGTTTACAAAGAACTTTAGAAATATCATCTCATTTTATCCTCATAATGACCCTGGTAAGCAGGTCCTATCATCATCCCCATTTTACAGATGAGGAAACTGAGACAAACAGCAGTTAGCTGATTTGCCCAGGATCACACAGCTAGTAAGTGTCTGAGACTGGACTTGAACTCAGGTCTTCCTGACTCCAGGCCCAGAATTTTATCTACTGCCACACTTAGTTTCCTCTAATCAGTGAAAATGGCAAAAAATGGGCATTATTAACCCAATTTGCAGATGAGGAAAATAAGGGTCAATAAGTTCACATATTGCCCAAGGTTACACAACTATTCATTTTTAGCTTTGTAACTTCAGTGCCTAGCACAGCATGTGACACATCATAGGCACTGAATAAATGCTTATTTATTGGTCAATTGATTAGTAACTGTCCCCAGGGTGGGAACAGCATCTGACAGAATAAGGATTTGAACCCAAATCTTCTGACTCTGAGCAAGGACTCTTTTCATTCTACCACATGACTGTATATTTAATAAGAAATTTTAACTAAGATTATCAGCAAGTTTTTGCACTGGAGCTGCATATTAACTATGAACCTTTCTACTCCTTAAAAAGAGAGAGAGAAAATGAATATAATGAAGGTGAGTCTAGAATTAATTTATTTCCATGGACTGGGATGGTCAAAGAAAATGCATATGTGAACTTTCTCTATCAAGCAACAAAGATAACTTTAGCATTCATAGAGAAGTAACATCTTGGTGGGGAAGAGCTCATTGAACTGAATGCGAAAGCTTTGATTTTTCCCTAAGAGGAAAAATAATTGTCCTCTTTTAAACTAAAATAAATAAATAAAGCCCACTAAGTAAGAGGTTTAAAGCTTCCAATGCTAATAGATATCTGAGCTAGAAACAGCTTGTCATTATGATTTCACTGTTTACCTTGAAAGAGAGGCTAGAGAGTGCTTGATATTTGTCCTATCTACATGCTGGGAGATACATCCTTGGCCTCAACAAAAAATTCCCATGTGTTAAGCTCTCCCCAAATCACAGAAGCTAACGTTTTGTGTTTTTTTTTTTTCTGCTGTGAGGTTCTATATTCTTAACTATGTCGGAGATAGGGAAATAGGTGAACATGAGCCCATGAAATCAAATTTTTAGAATGCAGTCCTGTTCTCTGTGTGTATGTGTGGTACTACGAACAAAGTGTCTGATGACTTGCTTTTAGTTTGTGATACTAAGAGCTACAAGGAACTTAGAGATCATCTAGTCTGTCCATCTCAGTTCAGAGGAACTGGAAATTGGAAACTGAAGACACTGATAGGTGAATTTGCCCAATCTCAGCCAGTTAATTGGTGGCAGAGACAGGATTCAAAGCAAGGCCTCTGAGCCCTAGTGCAGGTATCTTTCCGCTAGACCACAATATCCTGACTTGTTGCACACATTTGCAAAATAAAAGCATCAAAAATAGGAAATTAACCTATCAGTGAGAGGTTTCTTCAGTGAACACTATCCTGAAGCCCCTTCTAAAAAAGTAGTAATTGGGAGAAGCTGAGGATTTCAAAGGTATCTTATAGTAATGGAAAGTCTGAGCTGGAAGGGGTCCTCTATTGGACTCTAAAGTAGAGGTCACTCTCTGATGTGTAATCAACCAGTCACAGTAGGAGAAGATGACCCATAGTATACATTCGTAGGCCTTGTCTCCAATGCAACTACACCTACTCATATCCCTTGTTGCTGTGTCCTATGAGCCTCTTTATGACCCCGTTTGGGGATTTCTTGGCAAAAAACTGGAGTGGTTTGCCATTTCCTTTTACAACTCATTTTGTAGATGAGGAAACTAAGGTGTTTCAACAATCCGGCTAGCAGCTGCTGTGGGGGTGAAAAAGCCAACAACAACCAGCTCACAGAACGCTGCAAGCCCTAGAGATATATAAAGACCATGAGGTTCTTTTGATCTGCTTTACTAAGGAAAGCAATGTTAAGGGGTTAACAATCTTATTTTAATTCAGCATACAAATATCATTCACTTAGTTCAGGGGAAAAAGCCAGCACCCTGTACTTCAGAGCAAATACAAACAAATACAAAACATCAACAGACAGCCCAAATATAATTTATAGTTACCAACATCTGAGTTCAGCTGGGAGCTCAACAAGGGCTGGCCCAGAGTTACGCAATACTCCTGCTGCAGGTCAGAGCTTCGAAAAAGAGAAAGCCAACCTCTGGTTTTTATATTTTTTTCAGGGTCAAGGGTGAGTCACACATGCGACTCACCCACGTGACCTAAAATTGCCACAAAAATGAGACTTAAACCCATGTAGTTTAAAAACCTCTAATGTCACAAACATGTCACTCAGACCCATGTAAAGTAGGCTTTCCCTTGAGGCAAGGAGGTCATCAAGGACTCCTAATTTAATCAAGGAAATAAAGGCCAAACTCTTCAAGGGCACTTGGTTGAATTAAGTGCTGAGAGCCCATTTTGATTACCAATACATAAGGCAAACAGGGTTAAGTGACTTGCACAGGGTCACACAGCTAGCAAAGGTCTGAGACCACATTTGAACTCAGGAAGACTTATCTTCCAGACTCCAGGCCCAGCACTCTATCCACTACACCACCTAGTTGCAACCCTAGTTGGTCTCCTTGCCTCAAATCTCTCTTCTTTCCAATCCATTCTCTCCATAGTTACTAAAGTGATTTTCCTGTCAGTCCTCTACTTAATAAACTCTATCTAGTGGCTCCCCATTGACTCTAGAATCAAATATCACTTCATCTTTATCTTATCTTTTTAAAGTTTGATTTTTGTGTTTTATAATGTGTATAATTTTTCTATATATTATAATGTATATAATTTTTAGTATAGTCAGGATAAGGATAAGGATTGAACCTGTGATTTCACTGGTATAAGAGATTCCTGAATAATAAAACTTCCTGTACCCATGCAGGTGGGCTCCTTCACTGCAACTTATAATGTTAGAAGAGTTCCCAGAATACTGAGAGGTTAAGGATTTTGGCCAAGCTCACATACACAATGTGTGTCAAACTTCAGCTGAGGTCTATCCTACTTCAAGAGGAGCTCTCTGTCTACTAAACCAAACTACCTCTCAACTAGTATACATGGATAATTTCTAAATAGAAGATAAAAACATATTGGCATGGTAAGCACTCGAAAATTTTCACCAATGACTCCAAAAAAGTTTGAAAACCACTGCTTTATTCCAATCATTTTACAGAGGAAGAAGCAGCCTCAGAGACGGAAAATGTCTGATTCAAGGTTACACAGATAACAAAAGTTAAGGCCGAGCACTTGAAAGTAGATTCATTAATCTGTGGTCCAAATAAAGTCCATGTATGAATGTCAGATAAATAGGAATTGAGGGAGAGATATAAGTGAAGGTATCTCTAGGAAAATCAAGACAAGAATCAGAAAAAAAATTGTGCCAGTATCTAGATTAGGGTAGGCAGAGTGCTGGAGCAGGAGCTGGCTACAAGGTAGATACAAGGTAGGTGTGATAAGAGTAATGAAGATAGGCACCATAGCATAGCATAGAATATGTTAGACTCGAAAGCAGAACACCAAGATTGGGTTCCAGTCCCAGCTTTGATGTTCACTAGCTATGTGATCCTGAGTAAATCGCTTCCCTTCCTATCAACAGTTTCCTTATCTGGGGAAAAAAATAAAGATAATAATATTTGAACTATCTACAGCTTAAGTTGTTTTTGTTTTTAATCATAAATTGTCATGGAAATATGAGTTTTATTATTTCTATCTTTCTGAGCCAGCTGAGAAAATTCAAAATTATTTGCTTAAGGATACTCAGCTAGTAAGTGGCTAGAAACGGGTCTTAAAACAAGACTTCTGACCCTTCAGCCCAGGGATCTTTTAGCTACCTTTAACTCCTCACTTGTGGGCTCCATTTAATACCTTGTTCGTGACTAAATAGAGAAGATATAGAAAACTGACACAAATACTAAAATATTACCCAAGTATTTTTTTGTCAAAGAGCCCCAAACCACCCAATTTCCTAACAGCTTGAATGTGCATTAGAGCAGAGCACTGGTTTATATGGTCAGTAGTTCAGTCTTGGGTAAGCACTTGGAGTTCACATTTCAGGAGAATTACAGCCAACAATAAAATATAGAACGGTGTGAGATCGTTGCCTCCGCTGGGAGGAGGAAAAAAGGTCAGACTATAAGACTTTTTTGCTTTTCATTTTGTAAGAGAAATTTATCATTGAAACTCATGAAGTTTGTCTGAAAGGGGCCATGGTTTGGGTTGGCTAGTGTATGTTAATCCCTTGCCTCAGTAAAACTGGTGTGATGATTTTTCTGTTCGAAACGATAAAGGGCTCAAATTTGAAGAGCTTTGTTAACGTAAATTTGTGGTGAACCATGGGGGAAAAATGTTGAAATGAATTCTCATCAGGATGGATTAATTGGGACTGGTGTGTTTTAAGGATTGGTGAGATAGGGGGGGCAATCAGTTAAGGACATGGACTATAAATTAAATTGATTCTCTTTCATTCTTATGAGTACAACTCCTAGGAAATAATATGATACCATGGGAAAAAAAAACTCGGCTAGGAGACTAAAAGCTTAGATTCAAGTGTCAGCTCTGACACTCTCTGTATAATCACAGTCAAATCACTTCTCCCCTCTAGACCTCAGTTTCCTTGTCAGTAAGATAAGATGGTTGGAATAGAATAGATAATCCTCCCAGTTCCATAGTATATGTTCCATCTTGGCCAATTTAATTTACCTATTTTGATGCTATATCTTCCGAAGAATCAAAATTACGACCCAAAGATCAGTGGACAGATGGAAGGTGAGTATCATTTGGTGATAGCATGTTATCAATAGTTAAATATATTCCATAAGTGATGTAAAAGATATTATCAAGGTAAATAATGATCAAAATAGGAAGTTTGCTGATCATGTAGTGAGATCAATAAGTACCAGAAGGATACCCAAGTGCAACACCGATGTCAATGAGATGCTAACAGACATAAAAGAAGAACCTTACATCTTGGGTGGAGCCTTCTAGAAAGATATTATGGAAGAATATAAGCAAAAAATCTTATAGTATGAGAAGGCATGATATCTTAACCCATATAGATGAGATTATGTCAACTATGGGATTATTAGAAAATAACCGTAGAGGCAGAGCTTAAGAGGAGTTTAGAGTCCATTTAGTCCCCTCTTTTCATTTTTTTGCATGAGGAAACTGAGGCCCAGAGACTCCAAGTAAATGGTATAAAGTCTTACAGTAGTAAGTAGCAGGGCAAGGATTTGTACCCAGGACCTCTGATCCCAAAGCCAAGTATTCAACCAGAGTGCCTCCTATAATATAGTATAAAAAAGTCGAAAGAGCTCTGAATTGGATGTCCATTGACCTAGGATTAAGTGTCAAATGCTGCAATGAGATAAAGCATGATGAATACTGAAGAAGAAAAACAGGGGAAAGGGCAGCTCTTGGATTTGGTGATTAGAAGATAGCAGTATCTGTAGAGTAGACGGATTACCAAGAGTTGAGGAGATAATGGAAAGTGAAGAAGTAGAGGTATCAGAGATATGGAACTCTCTCAAGAAGTTTAAAAGAAAAGTGGAGAAAAGAGAATGGACAGTACTTGGTTAGAATAAAATGGTCAACAGATTTTTTTAAGTATTGGAGAGACCTGAGCCTACTTTGAGATAGATGGGAAGGAGCCATCTGACAAGGGAGAATTTAAAGAAACATGAATGAGAAGGAATGTTTATTAACTAGAACAAGGTCCGGAAACAGAAAGCAGGAAATGAGAACAGCAAAGAGTCAGAGATGTGCCATAGTGATAGATAGTATGACTCCCTTTTTCTGTGATTGCAGAAAGGAAGCAAGTATAGGTAATGATGACTCTGAAAAAGTGGGTCTGAATTCTAGCACTTCCACCAATTAGCTGTACAACCTTTGGCAACTCATTTTATGCCTTAATTTCCCCAACTGTAAAATGAGAGGTTTGGATTAGACAATAGCTAAGGTTCCTTAAGCCTCCATTAATCTACAAAATTATAACTCTCAACTCTGCCATTTACTAGTTATGTGACCTTTGTAATTCTATAAAATTGTTAGAACAGATAATGATACAATACTCAGAACAAAATTAAAAAAAGTTAAGCACATCAATAACTGTCATTTATGAGTTTCATTTGGTCTATACATCTGTAACCAATAAGGTATGTTGTGTGGCATAGACACAGAATGGGATGTTTGGCCATCGACACCACAATGATTACCCTTTGTGGAATATCTTGAAAGAAGAATAACACAACACATGGCATAGTAAAAGAGTGAGCAACTTGAAATTGAAGAAGACCTAGTTTTCAAATCCTGCCTTTGACACTCAACCAATGTATGACCCTAGTTGATTAGCATCACCTCTAAGACTTGGGCTGCTCCTTTTGACTTGTATGCTATAGGTTACAAATAGATTGGAGTCTGTATGAGCAGAAGGCATTCCCATACCAACAATATTGGCAAATACCCCCCACTAAAACACTACCAAGCTTAATCTGATTATGGATTTTAAAACCAGTAGGGATGCAGCATAGTACAATGGGAAAAGAGCTTGCTTTGGAGTCAAAGGATCTAGGATCAAATCCCATTTTCTGCCACTTGTTTTTAAAAAAAAAACATGCCCATGTGTTCACTTACCACTCTGGGCCTTATTTTCCTCACTGATAAAATGAGACTAGACTAGATGACCTCTGAAGTTCCCTCTTACTTTATAAACCTAGGAATCCATCTATAATCTAGCCTCAAATACCCATTTTACAGAGAAGGAAACTGAGGCCCAGAAGTTAGAAGCAACACATCTCCTAAATATAGTTTAACCCATTTTTCTGCCATGCCAACCTGCTATTTCTTCATTCTGGAGGCATCATTGTTCTGAAGATGGGAATGAGAATGGGAATGACAGCTGATCCACATAGATTTATGGTGATCCAAAGAGTGCTGATTGAAGCCTCTAATAGAGGACTTTTTTTCTTGGATGTTTTCTTCTCTTTAGAATGAAAGTCTATGTTGTGTTGGGGATATCAATGGTAGTGGCCTGCACTGAAGTTCTCTTCTCTTTCATCCAGAAAAGCACCAATTTCTTTTGGGGTAAGTAATAAATAAAGTATGATCTTCCTTTTTTATTTTTAACATTTTCGTTGGTGTAAAAATGGAAAACCATAGCATTGGTGCTTGACAGGTAAATTGAGAAGCCTTTAGTATATTTTAATGAAAGACATTTGTTGTCATTGGAGGCAGCTAGATGACACAGTGAATAGACTTGAGTTCTAAATCCAACTTCTGACACTGAGTGACCGTAGGCAAATCACTTAACCCTTTTGTCTCAATTTCCTCAATTATAAAAAGAAGATAATAATAGCACCTACCTCAAAGGGTTGTTATGATACAAGTAAGATAATATTTGTAAAGTCCTTAGCATAATACCTGGCACATAGTAGGTACTATATAAATGTTTATTCTCTTCTTTCTGTCCTCCCTCTCTAAGTACTGATCATTTCTGAGGAAAGTATTGAAAGCTATGCCATTTTAAAACAGAAAATTCCCTCTAGTCAACACCTCCTTATAGTTGATGGTATGTTGAGAGAATCACAGGTTGCCAAAGCTAGAAAAAAAATCTAAGAGATCATCATAACCTCTCTGGGCCTAAAATGAGGGTGGTAAACTACATGATTTCTAAGATCCCTTCTGACTCTAAATCTGTGATACTATGATTTTAGTATGAAGCATTTTATTACAGAGGCCTCTCTGGGCCTCAGTTTTCTCATCTGTAAAATGAAAGGAGGGGACTAAATGAACCCTAAACTTCTTTTAAGCTCTGACTCTAAGATTATTTTCTAATAATCCTATAGTTGATCTGTCATCTCATCTATATGGGTTAAAATATTATGTCTTCTCATCCTGTAAGCATAATACAGGGAAGTTGAGTCTATTGAGGGGAAGCATCTTAGACAAGTTCACAGAACTTATCAGTTATGAGTTGGTTTATAGTTTCTTCATCTGTAACATGGGGATTATGTCAGCATCTACCTCCCAGGGATGTTGTGAGGATCAACTGAGATAGTGTTTATAAAAGTTCAGTACAGTGCCTGGTACATAGTAGGCAATACATAAAAGTTAGCTATTACTATAATTAGTGGTAGAGTCACTTGAGCCCAGACTTCTGACTCACAGTGCAAGGTCTGAGAGAAAGGAAACAGAACTACTGCATCCTAAGGCCAACTAACACAGAATTGTTTTAAGTTACCACATGCATTAGAACTCACTTTTGAGAAAAGGTATTTCACTTTGAAGTGATGCTTTTTTCATGCATGATCATTCATCAAGTGTTTACTATATACTGGCCACTGTGAAGGCAGAATAGGGTAACATAGTAAAGCATGGCCTTACTATGAACATGTTTTTGTTTCTTCCTCTTCTTTGTGATTTACTCTGGGAAATCAGGCTGCCTGAAATTTTATCATTGCTCCAGGTGTTTTATTAAATCAAATGAGATTAAACAGAGATATTAAGGAAGAAAATAGACAAAAGTTCCCCTGATTAAACTGTTCTTTTCAAACATGAGATCGTTGTCCAGGTATTACCCTTAATACTCCTACAAGCAGGATACCCTGGAGTTAAGGAGTCCTGTCAATGCAGAGGTCCAGCATCAGATGCTGACAGAAAACTTAGGTTCTCTGTCATGTTTCAAGCTTCAGTGAATTGACCAACCTATCCAGAATGAATTTGCTGTAACCTCTCCCAGGTCATGTCATAGGGGAAAAAATCTCAGTGACATTTACCATAGAATTGCTAGATCCTTTTGAGAGCCCAGCTGTGTCTGGGGAGTCCTAGATGAAAAGGTGCACAATTCAATCAAACTACCTAATTTTTCATGAAATAGCCAAAGGAAATTGATAGGTATCTATAGCTTATGGGTAAATAAATTTGGCTTAAAAAAGTTAATCGGCATAAAAAAGTTAAATTCTAACTTTTTATTGGATCATACACAGATGCCAATGACAATATATCTTTAAAAAGAGGCAGGATTTGATCCTATAATTTCATCTTGTAATATTTTAATCAACTAAAGTTAACTTAGAACAAAGTAGTCTTTAACTATTGTATGTGTGTTCTAGGGCTAAAATGTGTCAGGATGTGAGCATAGATAGGACAATATGGCAAGAAATCTGAGAGTAGAGGTTAGTGTAAATTTGAACTTTTTAACTAGAGGTTTGAGATTGGAAAGGAAGAAAAGTGAAATCAGAGCAGGGGTGATAATTTAAGGGTAGAGGGACTAGAGTTCATAGAGGAAAGTGAATAACTTTAAGAGGGACAAGGCATAGGGTGACATGGAATAATAGGAGGCCATGATCTAATCAGGGGATTTTGGAGTTTTTGATCATTGAAAAGGAGTACTTGTGGATAACAGCAAGATCCTGTGTGTTATCATGTGGGAAAGTTCACACAGGTTTGTTTAACTTCAGCTGAAAGGGAATGAGGCACTGTGTATCAAAACCCAGCTTGGTAATGAACTGTCCCAACAAACACTGAGAAGCAGCCAAGAATAATTTACAGGGGCCAGAAGGAAGCTGTTATTTTTAGGAACTAGATAACAAGGAAACAGAGCTATGCATTCTGAGGCCAACTAACACAGGAAAATTGTTTTAAGTTACCACATGCATTAGAACTCACTTTGAGTATTTCACTTTGAAGTGATGCTTTTTTTAAAGCATGATCATTTATCAAGTGTTCGCTAGGCACTGTGAAGGCAGAATAGGGCAAGAGTGTGGACAAAAGTTGTTGTTAAATCATTCAGTCGTATCCAACCCTTTATGACCCCAATTGGGGTTTTCTTGGCAAAGGTATGAACTGGTTTGCTATTTCCTTCTCCAGCAGATTAAAGCAAACAGATGTTAAGTGACTTGCCCAAGGTCACACAGCTGGTACGTGTGAGTACAGATTTGAACTCAGGTCTTCCTGACTCCAGGTCCAATGCTCCATCCACTAAGCCAGATAGCTGCCTGGACAAAGGTACCACCTGTTAAGTTATCCATAACCATTTTTACTTCCCTATGCTTTGAAATTTATTTAAATGTCCTTGTTTCTGCATATGGATGAGTTTGTTAGAATTGGAATTAACTCATTTAATTTTGCAAATATAGGTCTCTAATGTTCACAAAAGAGAATTTAGTAACCAGAAAAAAAGAATGTGTATATTTGCTTCTCTGGGCTTCAATTTTCTCCTCTGTAAAAAGAGAGTTAGACCCACACATTGTCCATCAGTTGTTATTCCCTCAGTCTCATTGTTTGACTGGTTGAGCAGTTTTTCCCAATCACACATTTCTCTAGTAACCTCCTTTACAGATCTCTGTATAATTCCCTCTTACAACATGTAGCAGCCTTTTTGTGCTCAGCCTATGTCTCTCTGTGGGCAATCTTTTACTTCGATTCCTCACAGATTATAGTATTCTGTCACCACTGATTAGAATTAATCAGACAATAAACATTTAATAAGCATCTGCTACATGTAAACCACTGGGCTAGGCCCTGTAGATAAAAAGACAGAAGTGAAACACATCCTGCTCTTGAGGAGCTTGTGTTCTATCGGAGGAGACAGCACATGCACATATAAGTACATAAAATACAAACAAATGGGGTAATGATGAAAAGATAGGTGATGAATAAATAGAAAGATAGGCAGACATAGATAGATAGAAAGATAGACAGACAGATATAAAGGGTCAGACACTGTGATAAACTTTGGGATAGACAGAGAGGAAAAATTCCAGGCCTTATCCTCAAATAGCTTATATTCTAATGACGGAAGACGGCACATAAAAGGAAGCTAGAAAGGAGGTGGGGATGGGAAGGCATCCAAACTGGAGAAAAGACAGCTGTTGAGGAGATAGAGAAGTACCCATAGTGAGTTGAGCCTAGAGTGAAATGAGCATGACTAGGGCACCTTATGAAATAGTCATTCAGACTAGGGAAACACCAATTAGTAGGGTGAACCTCCCAATAAATAGCTCACTGTAGGGGAGAAGGGAGAAACAGGCAACTGAAAGTATTAGGAAAGGCTTCATGTAGAATGTAGTTTGACCTGAACTTTGGATGAATGCGGGAAAATGAGTGCAAAAAGCATTTATGAAGTTCTCACTACTATATCTTAGTATTAAGTAATAAGCCAGATATCTTACTAGACACTAGTGCAACCAAGCAATACAGTGCTTGCCCCCAAGGAGTTTATATAGATGCATTCCAGGCATGAGGACAATGCAAAGGATGACATGGTAGATATAATGTTGGGTGTGAAGAATCTTAAGAAGGTCAGTTTGGCTGGACTATAGAATTTGTAAAGGAAAATATTATATCTTCAGGCTGATGAGGTAGGCTAGAGTCAGTTTGTGAAGGATTTTGTAAACCAAATGAGAAATGTGTGTTTGATCCTAGAGGTATGAGGAATCCAGTGGTGTTTATTGAATATCCTTTGAGATTATTTCTAACGTACCCGTTTATATTTTGTTTCTACATATCTTGTTTTCATATTGTCTCCCCCAAATAGATTGGAAGCTCCTTGAATGCAGGGACTATTTTTGTTTATCTTTGTATTCCAGAGTTTAGCAACAGTGCCTAGAACATAGTACATTCTCCGAGGTGCTCCTTAACTTGAAGAAGAAATTTATATTTATCAGACCTGCTCTTTAGACAAATTACTTGGGTAGTTTTGTGTATGGATACTGGAGAGGGAAAAGAGCTCGAGGCCTACTTTCCAATTAGGAGGCAACTGCAAAAGTCCAAGTGAGAGGTGATGAGAGCTTGAACTATAATTGTGATCATGTGAGTGGAGAGAAGTGCAAGGATGTGAGAAATGTGTTTGTCAACAGAATGGGCCTTTGATCAGGGGACAAATTTTGGATTCTTAAAAGAGCTCTGTGATTTCCCAAAGGCCATGCAGCCTGCTCTCCTGTTCAATTCTAGTCCCCTGACATACTCAGTTTATCAAAATGCAGGTAAAACGTCAGCTCCAATAAACTATGGAAATGTAGTCTTAATGAAATAGCTAGCTTGAAATGGCTAGATTATTAAGATATATTTTTAAAATTACCTAAAAACTTATATCAATTCTGAGTTGATTTTTCCAAAATATATGGCATAAATTAAAATCAGTAAATTGGGTTCCAGAGACATTCAGTGACAATGAAACATAGATGCTAGATAACTTGAGTAAAGCTAAACATGTTACTGGATTTATTGCATTGCAATATGCAGAAAAGGGCATAGGATTTTGATTCAGAGGAACTGGGTTCAAATTCTACTTTGCCACTTACTAGGTGTGTAACATTGCTGGAGCTATTTCTTCATCTTGCCCTCAGTTTCCTATTCTGTAAATTAAATCATGAAGTGAAGGGGGGAGAGTTACGAGAACAGTAAGATCTCTTTTAGTTCTAAATTCTATATTTCTATTATTATTATTGTTATTATTGCACTAATAAGTGCTTCCCTTTTAATTGTTTTAATTTTTTCCTTTGCAGGAGGAACTGAAAAGTCTCATATTACCAGTATTGTGGAAGAAAGTATGTATATGGTAGATAAAGCACTGCACAATACAATGAAGAGGTAAGTTGACTCACATGTTACAGTAAGTTTGAGGGATTAGATAGACCACAATTCTTGTTCAGACACATGCTGTTATTTTCCAGATGTCTCCATGATCTCTTTGCAGTAGGTTAAAGAAGGAAAGAACAAGGTCAGTTTGAGACATGTTCAATTTGAAGTACCAATGGGACATCTAGATGAAAACTACCAATAGTTAGTTGCATCCTGGTAGAGTGGTAATTATTGGAGATAGAGACATGAACACCCATTACAAAGATGTGATAGCAGAAATGACGAAAATGGATCAGATGATCAAAGGTGATTGTACAGAGAGAGAAATGAAGGCCAGGTTTGGAACCTTAAGAACATCCAAATGAATTGGTCAAAATGAAAAGAAAGAATATCAAAAGAAGCAGAAAATAAGTCATGATAAAGGAGAAGAGCCAAAAGAATGTAATGTATATTCTTGAATTCTAGAAAATAGATCTGGTCAATGAAAATGTAGTGGTGATAATAATTCATGCATATACCACTTTATGGTTCACACAGTATTTTCCCTATAACCCTATGGGGTAAGTATTGCAAGTATGGTTATTCCCAGTTTAGGGATGAAGAGACTTAGGTTCAGAGAAGTTCATAGAATCAGAAATCACAACTTTAGAGCTGGAGGGCACTTTAAAGTTCTTATAGTTCAACTCCCATGTCTTACAAGTAAGAAAACAGTTCTGAAAAGATTAGTATGATGAAAAGGTAGGTTATATATGTAGTAATTGGCAGAGTTTGAAAGTAAATCCAAATCCTCTGACTTCAAATCCAGTGCTGTAATCCATGCTAGATGTGAGACTCAGGCTCAGTTTACCCTGATATCAAGTCTAGTGTTCTATTCACTGGGGATAAAAACAAGATTATAAGGGATTGAAGAGAAAGTCAATGGAAAGTAAATTAAAACACTGGGTGTTGACAACTTCTTCAAGAAATTGATGGAGGACAGAAATAGAAACTTTATGGGGTAAAAGGCTCAAGAAAATCTTATCTATTTGTTCATTTTTTTTATTGCAGAGGCCTGAATATATTTATAGGAAAATAGAAAAGAATCAGGGGGAGATGATGAGAACTTGATAATGCATGAGGGAGTGGGTTTACTCTTAGGTTCTTGATATGTGTATGGTTTATGGCAGACAAATCCAGTATATTGTCCAAGAAAACCCCAAATAGGATTATGAAGAGTCTGACTGACACGACTGAAATGACTGGACAGCAAATGGTTTGTCCAGATTTTTAGCAAATGTTTTGACAGAAACGTTCATTCTGTTATTATGGACAAGGTGCAGAGAGGTGAGCTAGACAATAGTAAAGTTATGTGTATCTAAAAATAAGTGAATACTTAGACACAAATAATAGTCATTAATAGTAAATAGAGTTGAACAGTGATCTGTGTTTGACCCCAAGCTGCGTAATATCTTTATCAATGACATGGCCAAAGGTATACACATATACGTGCATATTATAAAATTTGCAGATGATAGAAAACTGGAAAGAACAGTTTATACAATGGATGACAGAGAAAGAATCCAAAAAGACTTAAAGTCTAGAACATTGTGCCAAGTTACAAAAAAAGAAAAGAAAATTAATAAAGATAACCGCAGTGTTCTGAGGCTAGCTTTTACCAGCTCAAGAGAGCCAATTGTTAAATTTTCAGTGTATTTACTTTGGAAATCAGCAAATTCTGCAAATAAAAACTTGATTTAATGTTTTATTGATTATCTCTAGATGTTAGAAAGTGATGAAGAAAATGTTAATAGCACAGATTAAATTTGTGTGGCCTGCATTTAAAGAGAGTTGGTTGTTGAACATTTACCAGCGTACACATGTATAACTGTATAGTTTTAAATTTTGTTTTTTAAAACTTGATTTCAAAAATACAATGTAAGAAATGAATGACTGGACTGAAGTTTGTCTAACAGACTGCAAGTTCAATATCAGTCAATAGTGTATTTTGGGAGGAGAAGAAAATCTAGGCTTGCTATTTTATCAGTATGCGCATTCTGTCCACTGATATGGGTAATCAATTCATCAGTAATTTATCATCTTAAATAATTGTCCAGCAGTGGTAAGAGGTGGTTAAGTGACTTGTGATTGGCCAAAAATGGCTAATTTGATCTTGGATTCTATTATGAGAGGCTTGGTATCCATAACTAGAGAAGAGATAATTCCATAGTGTTCAAACCACACATGGAATATATTAGATAGTAATGATTATTAAGAAGTTCAGCTCTAGGTGTCACATTTTAGGAAGGACATTGATGGAAACAGAAATTGAAAATGATGAGAGGGGAGATGCTTGGATGGTGAAGGGCCATAAGTTCATGCCATATAATTATTGGTTGAGAGAATGGGGCATGTTTAGCATGGGGGGAGGGGGAGAAAGACTTAAGAAGGACAATATATTTTCAAGTATTTGATGGACTGCCCCTCAAAGAGGGATCAGACTTCTTGTCTTCATCCCAAAAAAGCAAATAATGGAAGCTTCTGAGAGGTGAATATAGCCTTGATTCAAGGAAAGATTTTTTTAATTATAGCTACATTTAAGTAGAATAAATTACCTCGAAAATGTGATCCCCTCACCAGAAGTTTTTAAGTAAGCTAGATGACCACTTGACCTGTCAAGTATTATTATAAAGGGAATTCCTATTCAGTCAGGAGTTGGTTCAGACCAACTCTGAAAATCCTTGTAACTCTGAGTCCTGGATTTTGTTAGGCAAGAAAAGATGGGATGAAAATCTCATGTTAAAAAAATAGATTAGTTTTTAGCAAGAATGAAGGATACTCATATGCCACTTTATGATTTATTTTCCTCATAACAGCACTGTGAAGTAGGTAGTTCCATTTCATGGATGAGAAAAATAATGCTCAAAGAAATAAATTGACTTCCCCAGAGGCATACAACTATTAGCTGAAGTCGAGAATCAAACTCAGAACTTTATCTCTCCAACTTTAGGACTTTTTCTACTACACCAGGGAAACCTACTGTTAATAGAGGAGAGGATTAAAAGCATAGAAGATGTTCAATAAATCCTTGTTGATTAGCTGGTAAATGGGAGAAGGAAGGCATAAACATTTATGTAGTGCCTGTTATATGCCAGGCCAACATCCATAGAAGGTAGGTGTTTTTATCATGCCATTTTACAGTTGAGGAAACTGAGATAATCAGAGGTTAAGTGACTTGCTCAGGGATACAAAGCTAGTAAGTTTTTGAGGCTGGATTTGAACTCAGATATTTTTCACTCCAGGCCCAGGATCAACTATAAGTATTTATTAGGAAGAAGGGTAGGATATTTTAAGGCCCCAAGATTAAATATCAAAAGTATAGCATTTCAATAGAGAGACAGATATTTTCCCCACTATTTAATTTTTGAGAATTTCTCAAATATTAGGATTGTGTTGTTTTTTGAAATACAACTTTTATTTTCTATCATTGTGGTCTCAAATGTTTTACTTCTTTTACACTATGTTTTATGACCATTAAAAATTGAATGTGGATCCATACGGGGGATACTATATATGGTAGCTAGGTGACTGCTGTGCCTGAAGTCAGGAAGACCCAATTTCAAAACTGGTTTCAGACACTTACTAACTCTGTGTCCCTGGGCAAGTCACTTAACTTCTGATTACCTCAGTTTCCTCAGCTGTAAAATGGGGGGTAGTGATAACAGCACCTATCGCCCAACATTTTTGATGGATCAAAGGAGATAACATTTGTAAAGCACTTTGCACAGTGCCTGGCACATAGTAGGTGCTATATAATTGTAGTTGTTGTTGCTATGATGGTGATAATAAAAATCTGAAGAAACTGAAATTTGTGTAACCGGCATGGAGTCTTCCTACCTGAATCTTGGTAATCCTAGAATAATGTATGCTCCCTAAGTGTAGTAAGAAAAAAGATAAAAAGATTAAGATAATC
The DNA here is from genome assembly GCF_011100635.1 of Trichosurus vulpecula. Taxonomy (NCBI): domain Eukaryota; kingdom Metazoa; phylum Chordata; class Mammalia; order Diprotodontia; family Phalangeridae; genus Trichosurus; species Trichosurus vulpecula. Next base: position 244,415,827 of record NC_050575.1, on the reverse strand, counting down.
ATCCCCCAAATGACTGGAGGCCAAAACAAATACATAAAAGTAGAAAGTCAATTCAACTTAAAAGTTCAGATTTGTCTGTTATATGCTGATGGATCTGTGATCTAATCCATGTGGGTATATCCTCCACAGGTGTGATCTTGACCCATCTAGGTGACTTTTGTTTATATCTTCCTTAAACACATTTCAGAGGAACTTTCTAATATGCTTGAGGCTTTCTTCTGTCCTTTAAATATTACATGGGTACCAATGCAATCCTCAAGCTATCCGTCTGTTACTTTACTCTCACTACATGAAAACAAGTCTATCAACTTTTATTTACCTCTCTGAGGACACCCTAAGAACTATCTTTCCATCTAGCTTTAATTTTTTTCTGCTTTTTGGTATCATTTATTGTGAGAATGTCAATATGGAAGTGACTCAGGTCATTCAACAGTCTATCAGACAAGGATCTCACATTTAGAGTAGCAAGAATTAAATGAATGTTTGTAGATGGTCTGTGAGATTCATAGCACCTTTTACCTCCTTTTTAGTCACTCTATCGTTACAGCAGAAGTGGAAGGGGCCAACAAGGGATTCAAATTCATTTCTTTTTTTCTATTACGTGTATTATCAAGGCCAAAGAATTCCCTGTCTAATAGTGATAAGCCTCTTGTATTTAAGTAAACTGACACTCAGTCTGTTGCTGGGATTGTATTCAAAGACTACAGTTTGAAAGAAACTTCAACGACTAACCATCCACAAGCACAATCTTTAAGAGGCTCATATTTTCCTTTTTTGGTAAATTTTTGTGCTTATGTACTTCATTTTATTAGTGCTTCATTAATTCTTTGGGGTATTTTTTGATAGATCTTAAATTTCTATGTAAATGTTTTGTAGAATGCATACAATGACACAACTGAACTTCCCACAGTGGTCAGCAATCCACTGGCTGAGTAGTAAAGATTAATTTTGTGGAAATGACAAATGAGAGAGAGTTCAACCATCATACTAGAAAAGATACCAACACAACAGGTAAACTTGATCATTGGCATCAAACTGGAATTACAATTTAGAATCACAACACAGTGTTGTGAAAAGAGTTCAGGACTTGTCAGGGAGAGCTGGATTTAAATCCAAACTGGACATTCAACATGTACGTGACTGGGTGATTTAGGCTCTTTGAAAATCTGTTTTTATCATCTGTGAAATGTTTGGTCAGATGATCTCTAAGCCCCCTTCTTTGATTGTCACATTGTAAAAACTACTTATTCAAATTTATTTAGAAACTTGGCTCACACAGTTGTTCACGTAGACTCAAACTAAAGTGGAGTCTGATGTTCCCAATTTCACTGTTGAGAAAGTTGAGGGTATACAGTATGGCTAAGAATACTGAGTTTAGATTCAGAGGACCTGGGACTGAAGCCTGGTTCTAACTGCTTCGGACCTATGTGGTCCTATGTGGTCACTTTTGCTGGGTCTTGGTTTCCTCACCTATAAAATGAGAAAATTGAAATAAACAACCTCTAGGGTCTCTTCTGTTCCAAATCCTATGACTTCTAGATTAGGTGACATTGAGATAGCTTATCAGCAAAATGGTGTTCTACTCGACTAACTTGACTAAGAGGCAAGGAAATTACATCACTGATTTTCAGATGTTCTAAAGCCTATTGTTGATCTGCACAGTATCATTAGGTGACACTTGGTTGATTGACTGCTTAGGTGGTTGGTAGGAAATGAGACATATATTGCTTCACCCTTTATTATTGGACAGTAAAATGGGGGGGGGGGGAGAAGAGGCTTGATTTATCCAGGGTTGTTGGTCAAGCTGGCAATAAAGATGGTAATCTTTATAGGACTTTCTTAAGAATTCAGTTCCTGACATGGTAAACTAACTGGAGATAGTAATAGAAATTCAGGAATTTTTCTGTCCCCCTGCTAATTTATACTAATGTTTAGCAATTAATGCTAATTGGGTATTAATTCATTCATTTTCTATTTGCTTTGGAAAACATTCAATTAGTGATTGAGTTGCTCAGGAAAGGAATTACTTAGTAATTGACAGACTCTTAAAGTAATTACCAACTCATTAAACATTTTGGGAAGTAAAGGAAGTACAAAGTAAGACTTTTCAAGATGATGGCTTTACTAAGTAAATAGTTTAAGGTAGCTTTTACCCAGCTCCCAATCCTACTGCCCACACATCTCATGAGCTTGGTCATCTTCTTGAATGGTGCCAGTTATTACTGATAAATCCACACTGATTGTCAATAGTCAAAATAACCAGACTCACCATTTCAAGCAACACTTCTGCTAGACTTACTCTATTAAGAACAGAGGTTAGTATCAAGAGCAATATATAGAGGCTGCCAAGAAGCAAATTTAGATTCTATATTGGATGGGGCAAATTAATTTCTTGACAATTAGAATAGTCCAAAAATGTAATAAATGCTTGAGAATGTAGTCAATTCCTTTTAGTGGGACTCCTCAAGCAATGGCTTTATGATCATTTGTCATGTATCTTGCAGGGTCATCCTCTAGATATGGATTGGACAAAATGACTGAAGTCCCTTCCAACTCTAAAATTGTAGGATTCTGCATAACCTTAGGCAAGTTACTTTATAAAATTTATGAAGTGAAGGGAGTCAGACTAGGTGACCTTTAAGGTCCATTCTAGCTTCAAATCTATAATCCCACATCTAAGAGGCAACATGTTTCAATAACTCTTGGTGTCTAGAGACTTGGATGTCCAGTACTAAATGGGGTTAATGAGCGCTTGGGTGGGTGACAAATATGTCGTCATCAAGTATAAAAACAGACAGAAACAGCCAACGCGAAGTTGGTGATACACAGCAGTAGGACCCCTAGGCACATGATTCACCTTTGCTGGGTCTTGGTTTCTTCATCTATAAAATGAGAAAATTGTACTTTGTTGTCCAGTTGCTTCAGTCACATTGAGTGGTGGGATCCAGTCGGTTCACATCGGCTTGCTAGAACTCATACCTAATTTTAGGTTGGGTTCACCGAAACAGTTATTAGAGGGGCCAGGGCCTGTGCCTGTCATGTCAACGGTTGTTAATTCATTTGAATCCAACCACTGGTCACGTCCAACTCTTTCTAACCCCATTTGGGGCTTTCCTGGTAAAGATACCCTTTCCTCCTCCAACTCATTTTACAGATGAGAAAACTGAGGCAAACAGGGTTAAGTGACTTACCCAGGGTCACACAGCTAGTAGTTGTTTAACTACTGTTTAACGACAAATTTGTTTAACGGCAAGTTGTTTAACGACAAATTTGAAATCAGGTCTTCCTGACTCCAGACCTGGTGCTCTATTCACTGTACCAGCCAGCAGACCTTTATACTTGCAAAGGATTAATTTGGTTTAACTATCTAAGAGAGACAGGTCATATAGCAGAAAGAGCCGAGTACTTAAAAGCCTGAAGAACTGGATTGAAATCTAAGCTCTGATCATTTCTAGTGCAACCACTGTGGGCCAGTCATTTCACCTCTGTGAAACTCAGTTTCCTCATCCACAGCATGCAGATAATAATGCTCACCCTAACTACCTGATAGGATTACTGCGAAGAAGCAGCTTTGTAAAATGCAAGGTGCTAGCAAAATGGGAAATCATTTTTAATAACAACAGTGATAACAGCCCTCTTACCCTATGGCTTGGTCCAAAAGGTTTTAAGTACCTGGAGATTAGTTTGATGTAATGCAAAGAACAGTGGTTCTGGAGCCAAAAAACCTGATCCTAAGTCCCAGTTCTTGTTCACTGGGTGACCTTGTGCAAATCACTTAACTTCTCTGTTAACTTCTCATTTTTTTCCCATTTGTAGAGGAAATGATATTTGTACTCCTTCAAAGGACTGTTTTAAGGAAAAAAAATGCGAACCTTAAAGGATTATAACATTGTAATTATCATTACTTATAACATTTTTATTAAATTTCTCTATGAAATAATAATATCCATGTAGTCCTCATTGTGGCACCCTGTTAATGTGGAACAATGTTGTTATGAACATGTTTTATGATATTATGCCTTTAGTGAAAGTTAAAGGCAGAAACACCCAATTTCAAATTCTTGGCTCTTTAGGAGATAGTACGATCAAAGATCTAGAGGAGGGGATTTTAATCTGAGGTCTGCGAACTTTTTTAAAATATATGTTTTGATAACTCTGCTTCAATACAATTGGTTTTATTTCACATCCTATGTATTTCCTTTATACATTTAAAATATTATTCTAAGAACAGTTCTACAGGCTTCTCTTGCCAAAGGGATCTATGACATAAAAAGTTAAGAATCTCTGAATTTTATAACTTAACAAGACCTCACAAGCCACGTAGTTCAACACTCTCATTTAAAAAATATAATTTCTTATTCTGAATTTAATTAACAACAGAAAATATTTTCTTACACAAAGAAGGGCAAAGAATGGGATTTATATCAAATCAAATCTATATTATATATGGATCATTTTGTTAATTAAATTTTATTTTAAGCTACAAATCTCTCCTTCCCACATTCTCCTCCCACTGAGAAAGAACAAAAAACAAAACCCACTAAAAATGTATAGTCAAGTAAAACAAATCCCCACCTTAGCTGTGTGTGTTTATATGTGTGATGTGTGTATATATATAAGTATGTATGTATATATGTATATGTATATGTATATGTATATGTGTATGTGTATGTATATGTGTATGTGTATGTGTATGTATGTATAGCCTTGAGTAGGAAATGACTAGCATGATTCACCGTGAGTCTCCTAGAATCATGGTTAGTCATTGTGATCAGAGTTCCTAAATCTTTCAAAACTGTTTGTATTTACAATACTATTGTTATCGTATAGATTGTTCTCCTGGTTCTGCTCATTTCAACTTATATCAAATCATTCAAGTGTTCCTAGGATTCTTCAAAACCATCCTCCTCAATTTTAACAGAAAAAAAATAGTATACTGTCACATTAATATACTGCAGTTTTTTAAGCTATTACAATTGATGGGAAGCCTCTCAGTTTCCAAACCTTTCCACTGAAGGAAAAAAGCTGCTATAAATATTTTTTGTACATATGGGTGCTTTTCCAAACTCTTTGAGGTATGAATATAGTAGCTATAATGCTAGATGAAAGGGTATGCCCAAATTAATAGCTTTTTGGCATGTTTCCAAATTGCTTTCCAGAATGGCCAGACTAGTTCATAGTTTAACTAACACTGTATTAATGGACCTTTTTTCCCACAGTCCCTCCAGCATTTGTCATTTTCCTTTATTTTTTGGGGGGGCAATCTTGCCATTCTGGTGGGTGTGAGATTATATCCCTGAGTTGTTTCAATTTGCTTTTCTCTATTTATTAATGATCTGCAGCATTTTTATATGGCTATTAACAGCTTTTGGACAACTATGTGGAGCAGTAAATAGAGCACTGGGCCTGGAGTCAGGAAGATCTAGTTCAAATCTAGCCTCAGACACTATGTGTTTGATTCTGGGCAAGTCACTTAAACATGTTTGCCTCAGTTTCCTCATCTGTAAAATGAACTAAAAAAGACAATGAAAAATACTCTTGTATCTTTGCCAAGAAAATTCTAAATGGGGTCACAAAGAGTAGGACACAACTGAAAGGACCGAACAGCATTAATAGCTTGGATTTTTTTTCCTCTGAAAATTACCTATTCATATCACTTGACCATTTATCAATTGGGAAATATTTCTAATTCTTATTACTTTGAGTCAATTTTTTATATTTCTTAGAAATGAAACCTTTATCAGAAAAGGAAAACTTTCTGCAAAGATTTTCTCTACATTTTCCTGTTTTTCTTGTAATTTTAGCTGCATTGGTTTAATTTGTGCAAAAGCATTTTAATTTTATGCAATAAAAATTATCCGTTTTACCTCCTATGAACTTCTTTATCTTTTCTTTTGATCATAAACTCTTTCCCTTTCCATAGATCTAACAGGCATGTCTTCTATACTTTTTTAACTTTTTCAAAATTATTTCTAAATCACGTATGCATGTGTAGCTTGTTTTGCCATGTATGATGAGATTTTGCTCTATGCCTAGTTTCTGTCAGAATGCTTTCTGGTTTTCCCAGTGATTTTTGTCAAATAGTGAGTTGTTGCCTTAATAGGTAGCATCTTTGGGTTTATCAAACACTAGGCTTTTGTATACATTTTGCTTCTTTTAAGTATGTAATAAATTCGATATATTACCTTCAAAGCTCTTACGCTTCCTCATATTTCCTTATGAATTTCTTTTAGTTCTGTTCTATGCATTTTTTAAAAAGTTTCAATAAATCTCTTACTTTTCTTTTGTTCTTTGGTGACTTTGTAACTTGAAGGTGTCAAACTTGCTGAGCTTTTGGGAGCCCTGCAGTTGAACTAGATTACAATGTAATTGAGAAAAAATTAACAAAATAATAATAATAATTGAAAATAATAATTATATAAATAAATATATAATATGTAAATATAAAATAATAATTGAGAAGGGTTTAACAAAATTAATAATAATAATAACTAAATAAAAGTACAACATAGATGTTAATTTCTGGTTTTCTAAATCATTATGGGGCCAGCATTTCTATTAGAGTTTGACACCATTACTATAGCTAATACTCCTCTCCCTCCAGATCTTTCACACCTCCATAAAGAAAAAGACAATTCTTATAACAAAGTTATGCATAGTCAAGCAAAACAATGTACAGACTTAGACATATGTCATTTTGTATATAGCAAATAAGTGGATTTGAGTCTATTGCTCTCCTGTCAGAAAATGAGTAAAATGCTTCCTCATTAGATCTCTAGAGCCATGACTGGTCATTGCATTGATCATAGTTCTTAATCAACCCCATCATTTTGTAGAAAATTGATGCCCAAGGAGACTAGTTTTATTTAATACACCCCAATTCTGTCTACACAGCTAATCAACAATCCACATGATTATTAAACCTGAAATTTGGAATTATTGTATGTGCTCCAAATTGGGGAACATTTAACATTTATTACATGTTATTATGCCTTTCTGGAAGCAACTCTCAATCTCTTCCATGGAGGGGATTGAAATAGTCCTTTCCTCCAACCCCTACTCCATTATAGTGAACTCTTCTCATGTATTTATCCTACCACATAATTCTACCCCCTATAACTTTCCTTCCTACCTTGCCTTTTACTTACCTTATTGCTCCTTCCATCCAAAGCTATTATTCTTCAAACCTCTGGATCATATGGGGAACCATGTTGGTATGTTACCAGCTCTCACAATTGAGTGCGGATTTTACCAGCCTTCAATATTACCTTTAGGGGAGTCATACCAGCATAGTTTTGTATTTGACATTTGAAAAATGATGTCTTAATAAATTGTAAATATCCTTTCCAAACTTTCCCAGATCCACAATTTCATTTGGTGCTCATAACAATCTTATAAGTAGGCAAGGGAGTAGGTATTATTACTTCCATTTTATAAATGTGGCTCAGAGAAAGTAGGTGACCTGTTTAATATCACTTATAATGGTGAAGGCAAGACCAGAATCTGGATCCTCTGATTCCTAGTTTATTATTCTTTATACTATGCTATAGGTGCCATATGATCAAGAAATTGCAAGAAGCTATTCTAGTGGAACTAAGTTTTGCTGTGGGCACTTTTACCTATCCCAACAGAAAAAGTGCAGAGCTGATTCCTCATAGACTATGACTGTATCCTCTCATAGAACCTCTTTAGGGCATGGTTTTTCCTCTGGTCCCTACCTTTATTCGGTCTGTCCCTTCTTCTTTGGTTGAAGCCTGGAGATTGCTCAAGGCTCCTTATCAAGGCCACACCTTATCAAGATGAGCTTGCTTTTAGCCTGGAGGCAAAGTAGTGGTTCTCAGGTCTATGTGAATCCCTTTCTGTGATCTTTTGCAGAGCTTCAGAATGTAGGTTATTAATAAGTCATCACAATATAGCTCTTGAATCTCCAAGCCAAGGTGAAAATTCTGGCTTTTTGGACAGAATACAGCTTCCTAAGTGCTCATTATAATTTTGTGTATTCAGCCTGGCCACTGGCATATCCCCATTATCACTGTCTGTAAGCAGCTGAAGACATATCAATTAATAATCATTTAAGTGCCTACTATGTGCCCGGTGCTATGCTATGTCCTGAGGATATAAATAAAATGAATGAATGAAACAATCTCTATATTCTAGTTTAGGAGACAACAAAAATATATGTATTTGTGCATATGTGTGTATATATACAGAATAAATATAGGAGGAATAAATACAAAATACTTTGCAAGATATTTTGGAAAGTGGGCACTAGAATTTGGGGGTGATAAGAATAGGATTCCTATAGAAAATGATTCCTGAGCCTTGTCTTAAAGAAGGAGTGCCTTGCAGGCAAAGACATGGATATGACAGATGGAATGTTATGTGCAGGGAGCAGAGAGGGCAGTTTGGCTAGATCACAGTGCTCCAAGGGAAGTAATGTACAATTGAAGTTGGAAAACTAGGTTGGAAAACATTGAAAGTAACAAATAAATACCTTAAAGTGTTAGAAAGAATACTAAAATGACTGTTGGCACACGTAGCTACAATGAGAAAAAAAATTAAGAGGGATTTAAAATCATTTCTGTAGAACTTAGATGGGCCCAGCATTCCCAAGGCCCCATTTGACTATAAAACAGATGTTGCCCTAAGTTTAGCCTTCCATGTTTGGCATGGACAGTGCAAGAGGCCCTCAGAGACCTGATCACCATACATACGCCACACTTTTCTTTGTTTTTTTCTCTGACATAGCCCAGCTCTCATCAGGCCCATATTTCTCTCACTTTGGTGAGGTAGTGTGGTAGCTCAGTATCTTCCAGCTGAGAATATTAATACCTTTCTCTTAAGGGAGGGCCCTGATCTTTATTCTGACCGCCCTTCGACTAGTATGAGGCCTGTCTAAATGGACTGTTATACTGGCAAAGGACAAAAGAAGGTGTATGTGTATAGTGTATCCTTCATAATTACATGTAGACTGGTTCCATCTGTGACTCAAGCAGCAATGACCTTTACTGATCCTTATTGTATCCAAAAATTAATAAGCCAAGTTTATGAACAAACAATAAAAGCACTGTAGTGCCACTAACTACTTTCTACAAGAAAGCATTATAAATTATCCAGGACTGAAGTAAATTACTAGGGAGGACTGAAGATTAGAAAAGAGGAGTTAAAACCTGCAGAAATGAAGACCAGGAATTGGTAGTCAATGCTGTGAAATACATAGTTTCTGGGATTAGGTTGGTGAGAGTTTCACTATACTCAGCTCTCATAAGACCTCATGTGGAATACCATGTTCAGTTCTGGGTACCATGGTTTTAGAAAGTTAGTAATCAGCTGTAGGAAGGCAACCAGAATGGTGAATGATCTTGAATACACATCATATGACAATCAATTGAAGGAGCTAGGTATGTTTGACTTGGAGCAAAGATGACTCAGGGAGGACAAGATGACTGTCTTCAGGGATATGAAGGTTTGCCATCTTGAAGAATCAAAATTGTTATGTTTGGGGGGGGGGCAGGGGGGAGAAGGGAAGGGAAGACCAGGAACAATGGGTGGAAGTTACCAGGAGTCAAAGTTAAGTGGAAAACAGAAACAGTGACTTCCTAAAAATGAGAGCTGTCAGGAAGAAGATTCAACTTTCTCAAAAGGTGGTAAATTCCCCCTCTTTGAAGATCTTCAAGTACAGGCTATATGACCACTTAGTCAGATATGTTGTAGCAGAGGAATCCCTTTGGGTAGTGATTGAACAAGATGGCTACTGAGGTCCCTTCCATATCTCATATTCTTGGATCTAGGATATTGCCATTTGTTCCTGTTGCCAGGAAGCAAACTTGTTGTCCTCTGAATCTGTAATTCAATGGTAGCAAGGCTGGAAGCCCAAACAGTGAGAAAGAGGAAAAAAGTAAAGGGAAAGATGGTAAAGCAAGGCTGAAGTAGGGAAAGAGAAGCATTCCTTTCCTCAACCACCTGAAGAGCCCAGTCCTAAGTGGAAAGATTATGGGAGAACCACTGGATGTCAGTGCTTAAAGGAACTTAGAACTCATCTAAATCAATCTGTTCATTTTACAGAGGAAATTGAGAAACTGAAAAGGGAATTAATTTCCCCAATTCATATGGCTTTTCAGTGGCAGGATAGACTGGTGACAGGACCAAGGGCTTCTTGCAATATTGAATTTCCCTAGTTAGTATTTAGCTCTGTGGCTTTGTTTAAATTTTTGTCTACATACATAATGTGATTTCGTTACTGTTCCTTGCCCTTCCCTTCTATTCCCTTCCCTTCCCTTCCTTCCCATTCCATTCTCTTGCCTTCCATTCCCTTCCCTTCTCTTTCCTTCTGTTCCTTTCCCTTCCACAATCAAAAATCAAACCAGTTGAACCACTAACTTGTCTTTCCTTTTTCAGTTGATAAATTTGGGGTTTTCTTTGTTGTTCTTTTTCTCTATGAGGCAAAATAGTCAAACTTCTTCATGTGATTAGGGATGTATGTGACAAACATTTATTAAGTATTAGTGCTATACAGCCATTGCTCTTGGGACCAGGGAATTCTCTAGTTTAGAGAAGAGATGATCCCTGCTCTCATAGATCCTTAAATCTAGGAGATGATGAGACACTCAGAGAAATAGCTATAATACAATATAACAATTTGATTTGGGTTTGTGATTTTATTAGTATAGGGAATTTCTGGCATAGAAATTCCAATGATGAAGATGAGCCATTCCTTTGTAGTTTATATAGTCTTTACCTTTGTCAAAATTTGCCTTTATCACTGAGGTTCTGTATATTGCCCACACATTTGGTATATGTCACAGGGCACACTTGAAACCAGGTCTTGCTTAATGCTCGGAGAGATACAAAATGTAAATATCATATAGTCGCTTTCATTTAGGGGCATACATTCTAATAAGAGAGTGAGATAAAACACAGACAACATTAATATGTGATATTGACACAACCTAAGTACATGACCTATGTATCGCCACTCTCTTTTTTTTCTCCCTTCAATAAATCTTAATGTGAAAAGAAAAAGCTCAAATCAAGAAGGTCACAAGTGTGGAGAAATTATAATGTGAAAGTACCAAATGTTCTTATTCGCCTAAGTGTTTAAAACCTCTTGGGGCTCCCATCCTTCCAGCCATAAATCTACTCCTTCCCAAGTGTTCAGTAAGAGTTTGCAGGGCACTGTGATTTACTGTGAGTTCCATAATTTATTCAGACTCAAGTATTTGTGCTCAGATTTGTGACACCATTTGTGGCTGTTTACTGTTAGCTTTAAAGGGGCACATGGCAACGCAAAGGAAGCATTATTATTTAATAAAAATGATGCCGTGGAACAATTTACCATTACTGAAAGATCTAAGGTATTACTGTGGACATGTATTTGATGCATGCCCCTCTCCACAAGGCCTTCACATTCAGACCTCTGTGCTAGCTGTGATCAAAGGTCCAGAATTTGGTTTTCAGAATCAGGGATTGTTTTCCTCCCAGTCAGAGCCAATGTTAGTTTTATCTGAATACCATATCTGTGCATTCTCCTAGTGAGATCTTCAAACAGTTGTGAAGTGCTGGCCTGGGGGACAGAGAAGGATCAGAATTCAGAATGTGAACATGAAGGATCAGAATTCAGAATGTGAACATGAAGTTTCTAGACATCTAAAATTTGGATTCAAAAGCCCTCCCCAAGATTATCATTATCGCAACTTTGGCTTCCCACGCTATAAACAAAATGATTCATTTTAGTAAGACCTCTAGAAAATGATACTGAGACTCTAACAAAACATTCTTGGGAAAAAAGATTGCTTTCCAAATGTGCTTTGCAGCATCCCACCTTTCTCATGTATAACTAATGTAATAGCTACTTATTAACGAGGCAGCATAGCTTGGCAAATCAGAAGCTACTCAGAGTCAGGAAGACCACAGTTCAATCCTGCCTCTGACATATACTAGGTGTGACCCTGGATAAGTCACTTAAATTCTGAGTCACAGGTAACTCTGTAAGTTGCTGAGCAGATACTAATCTATTTTGGTAGAAGGAATTTCCTTCTTAATTTCCTTTTAATCCAAAAAATGATAATAGCAACTACTCAAGTAACAGAACTGTTTGCTAGCAGCATGTTGTAGTAGATGCAATGCTGTTGTATTCAAATGCTGTCATTCACACTCACTGTGGCTCCTTGAGGGAAGGTGGATTATAAACTCCTTGAAGAAAGGTAGACTATAAACTCCTTGAAGGAAGGAGCCGTTTTCATTTTTGTCTTTTTGTCTGTAGTGCCTACTACATTATGGTAACTTAATAAATGCTTCAAAATTAAATGCTTATCAAAATCATTTAACTCTCTGATCCTTAGTTTCTTCATCTGTAAAATGGTGAAGGGGGAACCAATAGCACCTACCTCATAGGCCAATGCCAGTATCAAATGAGATAATATCTGTAAAGCACTGTGCAAAAGCACTATATACATATAAATTAAATTAAAAGCCTGTATGTTTGCTTTTAACTTTGTTTTGATAAGCTTTTATTGATACATTTTTGCATTACCATAGTTTTCCCCAATATCACTCCTCCCAAAGAGTCATCATCCTATTTAATTAACAAATACTATTTTTAAAGATAAAAATAAATAAGAGGAAAAAATCCATGTAACTGATCAATATAGCAAAAAAGCTGAAAATACATGCAATGTACAACTCCTATGGATCTCAAAATGGTGGGGTGGGAGTGTTTTCTCTTATCTCTTCTTTTGAATCATGTTTGTTCTTTATAAATTTGCAACATTTGCTTTTGATTTTTTGTGGTTATTTCTATTATAATCTTTGTGTATATTGTTATCTTGGCTCTGCTTCTTTTACTCTGCATCAGTTCATGTAGATCTTTCCATGCTTCTCTATTGATTGGTTTTGTCATTTCTTACAGGATGTTAATATTCCATTACATTCACGTGCCATAATTTATTTATCTATTCCTTAATCAATAGATGTCAATTTTGGTTTCAATTCTTTGCTATCACAAAAAAGTGCTGCTAAAATATTTTAGAAAATTAATCAATAAACATTTGTCAAGTGCCTACTATGTGCCAGGCACTGGCTAAGTGCTGGAGAGATTTTAGAAGGGCAAAAGAGAGTTCCTATCCTCAAGAAGCTTACCATCTAAAGGGGGACATAACATGAAAGGTTGTTTTTCCCTTTGTTTTTGAAGAGGACCATGGCATCAGGGAAATGATGACATGACTTGCTGTTTACTTTGATTTGAATGAGAAAGGGTTGTGCAAGGTCAGCAGCTTTACTTTCTCCTCCAGAACCATCTGGATCCAGTGACCAGATATTCATCAGGATGACTGGAGATGACACATGGATGTACAATTTATTGAGTAGGAGGAGGTATGGTGGTGACAAGTTCAGACCTGTGCTTTAGGAAAAATCACTTTAGTGGCTGAAGGAGGATGGACTGGAACTGGGAGAGACTTGAAGCAAAGAGACCCATCATCAAACTATTGAAATAATTAAGGCATAAGGTGATAAGGGCCTGTACTAGAGTAGTGATGGTGTCAGAGCAGAGAAAGGGGAATATTCAAAAGATGTTGAAGAGAGTGAGATGATGGGTTTTGGTAACAGCTTGAATGTGGGGAAGGGAGGCAAGAAATGATGAGGAATCAAGGGTGATGCCTAGGTTGCAAGCCTGAGGGACTAGGAGGATGGTGTTGCCCTCTACACTAATAGAGAACTTTATATGGAGTTTATATAGAGATTATCTTCTTACCAATGGCCTCAATGGCAGCCCTAGTAATAGAATCTCTGGGTTAAAAGGGTATGGATATTTTAGTCACTTTTTTGGATAATTCCAAAGTGCATTACAAACTGATTATAATGATTCACGGTTCTACCAACACTCTAGTGTGTCTATCTTCTCACAACTCCCCCTACATCGACAATCACTTGTAATCTTTGCCAATTTTCAGGATTTTAGGTGAAACCTCAATATTATTCTGACCTTCATTTCTTTTATTATTAGTAATTGGGAGCATTCTTTTATCAATGTAAGTGTTAATAGTCCATATCTTTTTGCCATTTTAATGAGGAATGGTCATTTGGATATATGTGTGTATTTGTATGTATGTATTTGTATATAATATATACACACATAGGTATGTATCTATAGGGCATATATGCACATGTGTATTGTGTACATGTACACATATACATATATTACTTTGTCTTTGGGTTATATAAGTAAATGCATGAATATGTGTACATATTAATTTTGGTCTTTTGATTATACATCCATAGAAATATGTATTGAACACATGTTTGTATATGCGTATATATGTGATTTTTTGGCTTTATGGCTATACACATGTGTATGGATATACATGTGTGTGTTGTGTGTTTGAAAAAGGCCAAAACTTATATATGTGTGTATATATACACAGATGTGTGTATACATATGCACATATACAAGCACATATTTACATACACATATATATGTAACCAAAAGACAAAAGCCATTTTTCAATAAAATGCTCAAAGGATATAAACAAAAATGCATATGTGTATATATGTGTATATATATTTATATTTATCTAAACCTCTATATAGATATATCTATATTTATCTATCTATAAACAAAAATGCATATGTGTATATATGTGTACATACATTTATACTTATCTCTACCTGTATATAGATATATCTATTTATATTTATCTATCTTTATCTAGAGTTTACCTATCTTGGATACCAAACCTTTATCAGAGGAGAATTTTTCCTGATTTTTCCAAATTTTACTAGACTACTAAGAATAATTTTGAAGTAAATTGATGAGTGAGAGTAGCTAGGTGGTGAAGTGGATACAGTGCTGAGCCTGAAGTCCTGAAGACATCTTCCTGAGTTCAAATATGGCCTCAGACACTACCTGTGTGACTCTGAGCAAGTCACTTAGCCTTGTTTGCCTCAGTTTCCTCATATGTAAAACGAGCTGGAGAAGGAAATGGCAAACCAGTCCAGTATCTTTGCCAAGAAAGTCCCAAATGGCATCATGAAAAGTTAGACATAACGGAAACAACTGAACAACAACAAAAATCGATGTGTTTCCTCATACATTTCAGAATTGTAACATATATACATTTTTACAGTATTCTGATAACATGAAAAATTAATTTAGGAAACACAATTTTTAAAATATGTTATAATCTTGCAACTGGATAAAAGTGGGGAGGCACATACATGTTTAGAAATTTTCCTTGATTTTCTAGTTCTTTTTATATGAGAATGCTTCTCACTTTTCAAATCTTCCTCCTTGAGATATTTTGAAAATTGATCCCTTGTGTGCCTTTGAACTTTTTTTGCCTCTAGCACAAGTTTCTTCTATATATTGAGTCAGAGGATAAAGAAATTGAAAAGTTCCACAAATAACTTTACAAATCCTCTAATCCATGGCAACATATATATTAACACTCATTGGTCTTATTGCAACAAGTTAGGTAAAGGATGACAAAAATGACATTTGTCTTAAGAGAATTTATTAGATACTGATTGTATTCGGGGTACTATACTGGAATGGTTACTGGGGGAAATATAAAGTTTAGATAAAGCCTTATCATGAACATTTCAGTCTTGCAGAAAATATGTTGGAGAACATAATCGATATCTTGAGAAGGCAAAAGTCTCTCAACAACAGACTTATTTACCGAGCTGGTAACAGGTGCTGCATAAAGTTTAATATCCTAAGTAGTTCCCTTTGCATCAAGTTCATGAATATGGGAACTGATAGTAGAGACAGTTCCAGTTATATTAGCCTCACTAGGACAGGTGGTGAACATTGTGTTATGATCAGTCACTCTGCCAGGCAAAAAAACTATCCATGCCAATTTCACTAACAACAATAGGACTGGTGGCAGAAAGTGTTATGTTCTATTCCTTTTGCAATTAAAGGACTATTTACATCTGAGACTTCATTTACATGGTGCATGATTTCATAAGAATTACTCCAGTTGTCTTTTTTTCATTATTGGCTTCTTCATTTGATTGAATGGACATTTGATTTGAATGGGCATGCTCAGGGTCATGAAATGAAAGGTTATGAACTGGAAGACATTGGTTATAATGAAAATTAAACAGCACCACTCCCTAAAATCAATCAATAAACATTTATTACATGTGTAGTATGTCCCAGGTGCTGGGTAAAGCTACATCTTAGCAATTAGAAAATAATTCATTACCAACGGAGCTATGTCTATGGACAGTCAGCCCTTTGGATGGATAGAGCAAAGGTCAAGTAAATGCCAGTTTTTTTATTGGTGGGGGTACTAGTTAGAGGTAAAAAAAACACCACACACAATTTCATCAGCTTCAATGTAACCTGTCTAAATAAGTTTTAACTACAAAAAATGGAAAATGGACATAAATCACAACATTGATTCTGATTATCTCCCTTTCCTAGAGAAATTTAAGCAATTAAAGTTACTGTGATAGTTAGACAGAAACTACATAAACCAACAAATGTGGGCAACATTTGGGGCAAGAAATTAAATATTGTAGCTACAGTAAATACTTCCTTAGAATATAAGCTCAGTTATAAAATATTAAGCAGGAGGATGAAAGATTACATGTGATATTGCTTCAAAAAAGTATTTTTAAAAAATACAAAAGTATAGTTTGAGGAGATATCCAGCTAAGCCAGGTGATCCTGAGCATTTATCAGTAAAGCTGGAAGGAAGATATCAACAGACATGAACATGGACATTTTAGAAAGGATACAGTCTCATTAACTATGATAGTGGAACCACTGTTTTGGATGCTACCACTTCAGTGGAAAAGTGAAAAAGATAGAGTTAAGAAAATTGACTGCTCTCAATCCTCAACTTTCTACATTTGTAACCTTAGACTCATCACTTCGTTAAACTTTACTCTTTTCATCTAAAAATAATAAAGAGGTCCGACTCCGTTATTCCCAAGATATTTGAAAAGGGGGGAGATAACATGAGAATAGAGAAGGTCAAAAAATATATATCCCCCAAAAATGACTGCAAAGCCATCAACCACCATGGACCTTTATGTCTGTTTTGTCATCTCTAGAAAATGTTTATGTGAATAGTTCATGTACATATTGAGAATATACTGGGTGAGACCATGAGAAGAAAACACAAAATTTTCTGCATCAGGCCAGTCATACAACTGGCTGGGGCATACAGAACATAAATCCTACTCTGACTATTATTTGATTTTTTAAAATATTCAATGCCATAAATTTTTTTCTCCAAAATAAAGTTTAAAACAACCCAATACTTTTATACAACAGTGTAGTGTGGTAGAAAGAGTTGCTGGATTTAGAATCAGGAGACCTAGGTTCAAATCTTGTTTTCAACACTTATTAACTGTTAATATAATAATGGATGCGAACTTCTGTGAACCTCGATTTCCTCTTCAGCAAAACGGGAAAGTGTTTTTTACACTAGGGCAGCTAGGTGGTGCAGTGGTTAGAGTGCCAGGCCTGGAGTCAGAAAGACAATTTCCTGAGTTCAAATTCAGACTCATACACTTACTATCTGTGTGACACTGGACAAGTCACTTAACCCTGTTTACCTCAGTTTCCTCTTCTGTAAAATGAACTGGAGGAGGAAGTGGCAAATCACTCCAATATCTTTTCCAAGAAATCCCTAGAGGTCATGAAGAGTCTAGCACAATTTAAGCAACTGAACAACAATTTACTACACTACCTCCCAGAATTTTGTGGGGAAAGTACTTTGTAAAATTTAAGGCAATATAGAAATGTGAGTTATTATGCTGATTTTTCATTGACTATAATTCTTTTTACAAAGCTGAGGACTTTTTTTATTAAGACATCCTCTGACCTTCTTTACCTCCCTTCAAGTTTTATTTTATTTATTATTTTATCCCTGTTCTCCAACCTGGGAAACGGGATGTGTGACTCTTTGTCATTATCAATGAAAGAGCACTTATTAAGTACTTGCTATATGCCAGACACTGCTAAGCACTGGTAACATGAAGAAAAGAAATAGTAAAGCTCATATTATAATTGTACATACAAGATGAAAATGACTAGATGCATAGAAAATATATCTAGCATAGTGGTTAGCCAGAGACCACTAGGACTAGTGACCTTTGTCTTCAGGGTTTGCCCTGGGTTCATTACTCTAGAGGTCCTCCCTAACAGGAAGGAAAGAAGTAACAAAGGATACCCCGTGTTGGGGTGGTCTGTTCTCTAATGTCATTGGCACAAGTTCCCCTCCCCATTCCTCTAATTGTTTAGAACTAGTAACTAATACCCTAGTTGAATTGAGTCATTTAACATAAATTACCTTTTACAAAGGAATAATTATTTCAAAGATATCACAAAAACAAAATTTATAGATATTTTCCCCAATGCATCCTGGGCATACTACCTTGATGTTTGGGGAAGTAGGCTACAATTTACCTCAGATCCTACATATCACTGGTCTCCACCAAGTTCACATATAGATGTGATATGATGGCTAGATAAGCCCGTGTCTTAACAATGGATTAGGTTCCTGAAGATCATTCTCAAAGGTAGTTCTTTGCTTCTTGGGCCATAGATGCTGCCCTGGCTTCAAAATCTTGCCTAGACTATGACTCTCAGATTCCCATCATCCCTATTCTGACCTCTTGAAAATGTCAAGGTTCATGTGTTCTCTCATCAGATGAAGGGAGCCACAGAGTCAGCTAGCTTTCCTCCAAACCAATGAATGGCTAACAGCTAATAGCTGAGAGTAATGGGCCATTTTCAATGCTTCCACACCCAATCAGAGGGCTTCATCTTTAACATGTGGCTAACCAACTGGAACCAATTACAGAAGTCTACTCAGACTCCATGGTCTCTTCAAGACACATCACCATGACTCCTTGAAGGAGCTCTTCAATGACCTCCATGTGAAGCGATGACATCTAAAAACTCTATAAATATGCCATTTCACCATTACAGAATAATTATAACTATTTGAGAAGCTAATACACAAACCTCATTGTGACACTTGCTATTTTACATGTCACTACCACTGAGTAAAGCCTACAACACTAAGTGGGTTTCTTTCTTTCTTGTGGTTTTTCTCTCTGTGCATGACTCTAACCCTCTCAGCTGGCCTTCTACTACCTTTGATGATTGCTACTGTCACTGTTGTTACCCCAGCTGCTCTGCAAGCTAATAATCTGCTGTTTGTGTGTCTGAAAAGACAGATGCCTTTCAAAATCTCACCAAACCCTTTAACAAAACAAGGGAGATGCAAATAGGAGGTGGCTCCATCCTAGACAAAGGCTTACCTGAGACACCATATGCTCTTAAGCTCAATTAGTGAGAGAAGAGCATTCCTCCACTGGCCTCTAGAGCTCATAAAGTCATCTCTACATCTTGAGTCCAACAGAAAGCAAAAGGCCTGAAGGGCAGAGGTTGGTCCTTTAGTATATCCATGAAATTTCAACTCAGCATCCAATTTAAAGCAACCCCTTGGAAGACAGGAAGAAAGAGTATATTTCTCACCTGCTCTGAATAAGGGAAGGCCTCTTCTATTATGCATCCCCAAGGAATACTACATTCTTCTTCCTGGTTAAAACACTTGCTGTCCTTGGTAAATCTCTGGTGTGCATTTAGCAGTTTTATTGTCTATATTCCCAATTAATAGTAGTCCTCTGGAGTTCCCCAGAGGTTTAACAATGTTCTTTTCTAGTGCTTTATAAGAAAAAGTCTTAAAACAGCCCTTTTGGCACAAAAGTTACACCACTTCACATTTACAGGCAGAAATCACAATTACCACCAAATACTGTTCTGCAAATTCACCAAACAAATGACACTTTATACAGCTTATCTAACATCATTGCATATTTAGTATTTAACA